>NC_091139.1:774809-1074809 GCF_041381155.1 Argopecten irradians
GTCATTGCCACGCACTGACGTGAATTAGATACATTTACGCTGAATGTACACTGTAGCTACATAGATATTTAACACTGATATGAACTAAACTACAATGCAAGTCATGTACATGATAACAATTCTTGATTTATAAACTAACATAATCTTAATGAAATTTCTTCCTTGGTGAAGTCTGAGCCAGGGTCCAGTTTCATGAACATTCCTTAACTTTAAGAAATTCTTTAACTTAAAATTATCCATAGGAAAGCATTACGGATTTTTAATGAATGTACTTTAACTTAAGTGTTTTCCTTAATTTTTTAAATGCTTTTCTATGGGGAAATTTAAAGATGCTCCACCGCTGACGAATGGTATTTTTTCACCATAAAAAGCAGGATCAGACGATTAGGTATTTGTCTTCAGTTACAAAAGATACATACTTTACACCATTACCACCACTGAAAAGTTTGAGCTTCAAATCTTACTTCAAGATAAAAATATTAGAAATAATTAATTGCATCCCGAAAAATTTCCGTGGCACTATGTTTTATATAGAATGAAGTTCTGACAGCGCATGCACCAAAAGCAAAAATGAATTATTTTATATATATTTTTTGTGTTAATTAGACATATGTATACACGATTAAACACCAATTGTTGTACAAATGATGAGTATCATTTAGGGTCTGTCGGCGGTGGAGCATCTTTAAGTTAAAGAATTCCTTAAAGTTTAGGAATATTCATGAAACTGGACCCAGTTGTTATGGAAGCATATACGACATTTACAGTTACCGTACCACTGACGATCGTAAATTTCTCCGTTTTAGCAATCCCAGACTATTCTACTGTTTAATACACTAAAATAGGTTTGGACTCATCGTTGATTGGGTCCAAATGGACCTATCCTAATCAAAAGACATATACAAAATAAATAAAATATATGAAATTACTAAAGGTGACTAAAGCAAGTCTGTAAGTTTTCTTCTCTATATTGAATATTTCATTCAAAACATATTAAAACTGTTCTCTGTTTTTATAATGTGATTTGTTTTACCAAAGTGTTCCCGTCATAAGAGGCAGTGTAACACAAATGTATGTTCCTGCACACTGCTCAGAAAAAAATCAAAAATCTAAAAACAAAAGTATGATTATCATATATTTTATTGTCACAGATAAAAATTAATACATTTTACATTGAGTTCATGCAGTAAGTATTTTAAGAGAACATTAATTTGTACATATAGGGTAAAGACCATATCTTCTGGAGGTTTATTTTACACACTTTTGAGTGTCCATCTTAGCAGTTGATGTCTTCTCATAACTGACAAATCATTATTCACAGCACATTAACACGGGTGTATGCAGGGTTGTATATGCTTTATAATTCCACAGTGTTTTTGTCTTTTACTGCATTCAGGAATAAAACATATGTGGTATTTCCGTAAACACGGAATGAAAGCAATTCTCACATATAACGTTTACTTCGGTAAAGTTCTATTTTAATTGTTGGTCATAGCATATTCCATACCTGGTAGATCTTGATCATGATTGGATTCCACAGAGATTAAATGTGAAGTAATTGATCATGCAAAAACACGTCACACAAAGAAGAAACAAAGCAGGGATGCTGCATTAAGCGTCATCCGAAGATTTGATGATATCCGAATTGCCGGTTTCCTTCATTATCTCCTGGAACGTACTCGATCCCGCCGGAAGTACAGCACGCCTAATTTCCTGCGCTGTTTTCGCAATCAACTTCCTGTTGTCGGTGCTGTTGTTTTTCTCATACACAAGATGGTTATCCAGAGCATTTTGAAATTTTCGGCATTCAAAATGCAACAAAGGATCACTAATTAGAGGAGCGTTTTTAGGGGGCGTCCCGCGAGGTACCTTGTCCGCCATAGTGTCTAGTCTGACGCCTTCGAGAAGAGCGTATTAAATGTTTATGAACATGTTATATAGACATTAAACCGATGGGTCAACAGGGCTGTTTGTTTAACTTCTGTATATATAATTAGTCCAGGTTTACTGACCATCCTTCGAATGCCAGTAAGTGTTAATAGAACGGATCTCAATTTTCATTTATTCAAACATACGATGAAATATGGCTGTCTAGATATATGTTGTAAATACCATGTATGATCACATTACATATAACATGATGTATTATACTGCAGACAAAAAATTCCAAGATTCATTTCATAAAATATCATATAAATGAATACTTAATTAATTAAGAACCTAAATATCTTTATCATTCTCATATCTATTTATAATGACGTTAGTTACACAACCACTATAATCCCGTAATTGTGTGTTCACTCCTTTGTGTGCGATGGACACACATTGTTCTTTGTAATTATTGACTTTTGTCCATACTACTTATTACGAATAAACGAAGATGTCCATAGGGGATATTCAGCATGACGTAATGGCCATATTTATCTATTGGAAAGGTCAGCTATGACGCAGGCTACTAAAACACAATATCGAACTTCTCGAAACGGTATGGTTCGAAAGACTTCATTTTCACGACATCATAATTTGCGTTTTCATCCCAAATGACTGGTTTCCCAAATTGGACAGTATCTATATTCGAAACGTGTTCGCAACGATAAATTTTCGGGATTCCTCCACCCTTACCTCAAGAACTACTCGAACATTTAATTACACCAAAAATATATTGGTATACAGTAGTGATCTATGATTGGAAGAAATTTTGTTGAGAGATGGAGAAAAGTTCTATAAAATTTTGATCACTGCCATTCATTTGGCTCCGAGACCATATCTCACATTCTCACATCTCAAACTATCATAAGTTTTGACATTGCTAATATAAAAGTTACGTCATTCGTGCCCAAGCAAAACCGTAACTTAAGAATTATCTTATGACATATGGATTCCGGGTAGGACATAAATATGACCAATACTAAATTTAATAAAACAACAAAGATCACTTAAGTTACAAAAAACATCCAACCCGCGTCGGATATATTGATAACATATTATTGATTTCCTGTTTTAATACAATGGCGTCAGATGTAAATATTGTATTTGGAAAACTAAAACAAATGCAAAACAAAAATTAAAGAAAGAAACAAATAAAACAACATAACAATAAAAATAAAACAGAAACAAACATCCCAGTGTTTATTTGGGTTATTGACTTCTGTTCTATTGATTATATTGAGTCACAATGCCTAGCAACAGTTATGGAAAGTTTGTGATGGCTGAGAAAGACGAGATACACGGTGAGTAGTGCCATGTCGGAAACTTTTGCCACCAATAGCTAGTCACACTGGCGCTTGTGCTTTGCAGTTTCTATGGTTTTGAACAAGAGTGAAGAATAATGCAGGCATTTCATATCATTTCAAAATGCCAAACAAAATTTAATTGTGTGACTAAACCTATATACATTTACTCTGTACAACAACATACATTTTAAACATAGTTTATATACCGGCATATATCATTTTAATAGGGGACTAGGTAAATAATTTTAAGGTATTGTCACGGATCACGTTCACTATTATAAACGCATCATTGATAAAGACAAAATGGGATAAGATAAGGAATAGCAGGCGTATGATAATGGTGTATGCATCATTAAGTTATTAACTTCCATCAAATATAGTGATATTGCCATACCTATAAATGACGTCTTTGATGCAGTTTATGCACTGTGGCTAAACCGTAAATTATTCTAGGACAGGTTCGGAATATATTTCTGTCATTAAATTACTAATATGTCATCATGTTTATTACCATGTGTATATTGAATGTATTATCACCGTTTGGTTTACAAGATCTTATATTACAAAATCACCCACATGTCTTTCTTTACCCTGGCAATGCATTTAATGCTTAATAAACAGCATGTTATCTGAACAAGACCAGATATGTTAGTTTCACTTGAAGATATTTTTAATAGTACTGTATGATGCCATTTTCTGTCATCGACATCAGCACATCAACTAATCGTTCTATAACTTGACCGGACGAAATAATTATTTTTGTCCTGCTAAAGATTAAAGTTATATACAATTTTACATTCAAATCAGTAAGGCTTCTTGGTCCATACCTCGAGCTTTGTTTGCTCAACATTTTTATGAAATAAAGACTAAACAATAGGGTGGCTCTTAAATCTTGGCATACCCCTGATAAAGAGGGGAAGCCGTTTATTTTATTAGATTTATATTATAAGGAAATATGATTTTAAAATTCTTGAAAAATTTTAGCGAAGGTGAGCGAAAATAACACAACAAACATATATTCTTAAACGAAAACAAAGGATGAGGATTACAATATGCATGATACAAAGATATATTAATAAGAATGAAAACAACCATAAATTCACACATAAAGGTTGGAAGGACGGGGTTGGTTGGAGGGATGTTTTAAATTTCTTCTACCTTCTAAAACAGTATGTAAATGCTGACATTTTAGAAATATTCTCAATTTTCAAAGATGGCGTCTGAAGCTAAATCAGGGGCTTGACCAATCAGAAGACGTATAAATCTACTATGGGGCTTACAGCGGTCAGTGACCTATGGCCAATCAAATTAGGACTAATTAACATATTTATTAATGGGAATCAATTATGTGTGAATCTTTATGGTACAAAAATATGTCTATGAATAGACATTTGTTTTCTGCATGAGATATATGCGCTATATAGTATGTCCCCAATATCATTTCTACGAATAAAACACTACTGCTATAATCATTGTAAATGGACAGAACTCAAGTATCCTTTGTGTTACAAATGAGTGTCCATCCATTCATGTACATATGCATTTAAGGCATATAAATGATAAAATGTGATTTATTCTATGAATATCTACCCCGGTCTCTAAACCAAGTCATACAGACATATGTTAAAAACTCCACTAAAAGTCAAGCTGTTTCATAAATCGCTTAATTAGTCTAGGGAAAATATAAAACCATTAATAGCCCGACTAAAAGTACAAGTGTGCCGTAAATTATATTTAGGTAAAGTAGAATGAAGACTTATGTCGGCATAGATTGGTAGCCCGGCCGATCAAGTTAGTTCTTGTGTTTTGTGAAGCGCTAGGTCGACGAGAATGAAATGTGTTGCTGGAACATTGGTATATTGTCTGAAAGTCCGGTTGTTTCACTATTAACATGCGGTTAGTCTAGATAGAAGAAACATATAAACATTTACTGGTCTACAGGACTGACGGTTCAGGGATTTGTTAAATTACTTATATAGTACCTCGGTATTTTGTTACTCTAAAATCGTTTATGTACTTTTAATGATGCCTACGATGATCAATTCCTACAAAGACCCCTTGGGAATAACAAAGATATTCGAAAATAATTAAATACTCTTTAAATCTATCTGTCTACCATAGAAATTCACTAACCCGGCGTGACTTTGCGATTTACTTCCATCAGACAACAAATTACGAAATTCCATTGATGGAGAGCGTAAAATTTTCTTTCAGAATTAAAAACCGCATTTTTCTGTCTAATATAGACAAAAAGGGACCACGTGTATTTAATTTTACAGTTGTTCATCATAGTCTTTAAAAGTGGCAGTATCTGCTCCTGCTTAGCAGTAGCTATGAAGGGAGTGGGATGACTTTTGTCTGTCGTCCATTATAAGATGGTCGGATGGGGTGTGCTGTTTGGTATTTTCATTTTGGACGGCATTCTTCAATGAAAGAGCAAGAGTTCCACTATTACAAAAAAAATGAAAAAAAAAAAAAAAAAAAAAAAAATTAACATACAAAACATTGTATACAGAAGAGGCCGGCCTTAAATGGCCTTAGTTATGTTACTTCCCACCTATCATCGATCCGATAATAAATCTGTTGACATAATGTAGTCACTTCTTTTACTTTATTCTGTAAAAATAACTGTATATTTCAGTTACTTAACCACTGAATTTTGAAATGCTGATTTGTATTCTCCATTGTTTTGTTTAAAATTAGTGTACGCCATTTATCTTTATTAAATTGCAAATTTTCTTTGAATTCGACTGGTGTTTTTATTCCAGATACTCTTTAATTGAACTTACAAATATGATTGAAAGACGTACAGGAAGCTATAAAGTTCCTTTGTGTCATCAAATCTGCTATTTAAATTTTAGAGATGATAGTTGATACACTTTCAGTAGTGTCAAGTTACGAATCAATGATAACACTTTATAACTTAATATATATTTTGGTAAATTCTGTGGCTACATCTCTTAAATTGATTTATATCCTACGATCATGATCTTTTATATGATAACTACAACTGTAAATCCATTTTAAATAAGTAAACAATAACAATGTGAACTATAGGACTGATTTTATCACGTGATTGGGTAACATAAATCTATTGGTAATTTCTAAAATAAAATGTAAACAAAAACGTTGTGACATGAATATTTTCTATATCCGGAATCTCGATTTCTACAATACAACGGTAACAGTCGTATTAACCCGGGCGAGCACAACATCCGATCTACTAACTCGGGTTGCAGCACGCAATCCGAAGTATAAATAAATTATTGTAATGCGCTTGTAAGGTGATAAATCTTTAAAAAGATCACGTGATTAATTATCTCGCCTCAGTGGTCCAGCTTCTCGCGAGAATGAGCAACACATAGACTCGATTACCGAAAACGGAACGAATCGGGTCATGAGGTCAACCCATTTCTGGACGGGGAAAGCGAGAAATTATTTATTCACATGCCTATATTTGAAGGTGTTGCGATAAGTAACGGGTGGTGTTCATGGCAATAACGAACACTCTATGACAAAAATGGATTTCATCATCCACCATTAAGTGTGACTGCATGGACCATATACATCAGCAGTTACATATTAGGATTACTATTCTCTTCTTGACTTTTGTATGTGGATGCAAAATTTGGACACATGTGTTTATTAAAACACTATTAAAACCATGCCAGTGTTTCCAAGGAGCGCTATGGGGAAGTTCAACAGGTAAAATAGTAAATTAAAATAATATTCATATAACTTTTAAGACATCAATCCTTTATATCCGGTTGTCTGATATCCAGTGAGGATGGCTGTCGTCGACGAACATTTATCTGCTGGTGAGCGGCAATCCTTCTTCAGCTCAGTTTCAAATGGAAAAACCATAGCGCCGAGATATGAAAATTGTTCTCCGATGTTATCAAGAGGTGCAACAGACATTTTGGAGCAAAATCCGGACAGAATTATAGACGTCATAAATCGTGGGCATTTGCCGTCCGGTTCTATTGTATTTCAAACGGTTCTAAAACAAATGTTGGAGGAACAAATTAAAACAAATGATTCAGAAAATGGTGGTAACGAGAACGGAAGTAAAAAGCAGACGCAGAAACCGAACTTCCGGCGCTGCCATTCCGAGAAAAGTGGGATGCTGGTAACTCCACGGAGACAGGTGCGGTGGGCGAACTCAGAACGATTATTGTCACCTCTCCCACCCCATAATACTCTCCACACCCACCACTACCACCACGTGCATCACCATGTCCACTCAAGCACATCGGCGAGGGTGAAACGAAGTATATCGGAGGGACCCACCCATTGACAAGACGTTGCACAAACAATGGGATATCGTGTGGAGTTGTACTTTTCACTATCGGAGGCTATTTCACTGAGTTTTGCTTCTCAAAACTGACAGTTACGCAATCGAGTTTTGTTTTGTTGTTTTGAATGCAAAATAAAATTGCCACAGCGTTTGATAGTGGAATATCAAAAAAGCATATTCATATGGAGTCTAATGGCTTCTCAAAACAGGTTACACAACCAAGTGTTTTTGTTGTGTTAAATGCGAGATAGACATATTCATAACTTATTAAGAACCAGTCGTATGGAGTCGTGCTTCTCAAAGCTGGAGGTTACACAGCCGAGTCTTGTTTTGTTGTGTTAAAAGTTAAATAGACACAAAGAGACAAAACGTTGGTTGGTGTGATATTATAAAGAAGCATTCGTGTGGAGGTTTGCTTTTCACAGTTGAAAACTATTTAAATGAGTTTTGCTTACTTTGATGTGTATAGTACGAGTTAAAATTTCCGCACGTTTGATGGAGTCAGCACATTTGATTGTTTTTCTGTTGTTTTTTATTGTGTGTTATAATAGGGATTGCACAGGATCTAAGACATGTTCACAACGCTACAAAACTATAAAAGGTAGCAAGTTTATTTCTGTGGATTCTCACGTCACAATCGCGTGTATATTTTATATTGCTTTGCCTAACAAGTACTGCGTGGCTGTCTGTACATAATAAATGTTGAATAATGACATTATATATAGGTAAACATACATAATTAATGTGGATAAGTACATCATCAGGTGTATATACGTATTTCTTAACCGCCATGTGGTGTTATTACTGCTGATGTCTCTTTGTACATCTGCAAATCTTTATCGAACACAATTGATGTTTACGTAAATGCAGTCTATTTTGTCATGTAATAAATGATTTATAAACATGAATGTATATCATTTTCCATTATCAGTATCCATTCTCTGTAATGGATTCTTTAATAAAATCAATTTCTATCTATTTGATGAGGATCTCTATTCTTATAAATTGATATTAATTGACATTTACCGAAAATATTTTCAATCATATATATAGCCGGTCAGATCTACATTAATTGCCAAAGACTGGTGTTTTCTTTCAAACATTTATTCAACGTAACAGAAAAACACTACTATAACAAATACAACATATTGGAAAACAATAAAACTAGACTGTGGTATACATGTACACTTCACACGAGATGTATGATTTTATCATGTATACATTAGATACAAAGTCTCCGTAACGGTTACAATTAACGTCACGACTTCAGCGTAAATAAACATATATGATTCTGTCTATGAAAAATTACAGAATCTATAAATAAAGCAAACTTAATTAATGTAAAATGTACTTTACTTCTATTTTACATATAAAGCTTAAAAAATACATAATGTGCATACCCTATTAGTCCGACAGGGGTTATAAAGGAAACCGTGTAAGTTCCTTCTGTCTATATAGTTATTTCTTTCATACCTACACGTGTAATACTGGCTGGTCTAGGGCAATACACTCATGTCGCCTGAGGCTGTATTGCATGGCTAACCATCGTGACGTCACGGAGTCAACAAAATCTCTATTTCCTCGGTAAAATTTTAACATTTTTTTCACAAAATTGACTGGTTTTACTATAAAAGATGCAAGCAACGGAATTTGTGTTGAAAATATCACGTAATTTTTCATGTATGGAAATTGACTTCCAGTCGTGGATTTCTTCGAATTTATTTCAAAATGGCGGGATATTATAGTTGTAAAATTGCAGTAAAACATCGTGGTATGAAAGAAAAATACTCTTTCATAAGTGGATATGAAGGATAGGGATATTCTACCCTCGGGATCACAAAATGTTGCAAAACCCTCGGCAAGCCTCGGGTTTTACTACATTTTGTGACCCTCGGGTAGAATATCCCTATCCTTCATATCCACATATGAAAGAGTCTTATAATATTATCTGTAAGTACAACAACGCACAGATATACCTTGCATTAAAACAATCTAACAAATTATAAAATAAACCATTGTTTAATTTCATATTCTTTCCAATCCAAGGGTTAAGCTTCCGCGTTGCCCATTTTTGCAATTTGGGAAGCTAATACTTGCATTGTTTAGCAGTTTCAAATATTGGAAATGACGCGTTCTTTGAAGTAAAACGTAGTAAAACAAATCACGTGCTTACACCTAATTCATGCGATTGGTCGAAATTATGGGTAACCAGTAATCGCAAGATTGTGTGTTTATTTTGATTTTGATTTCTCTGACCTGGTATTTACTAGTATATATATTTTGGCCTTTTGACAGAAATCTGATTTTTTGTGTCATATTTACCTGTTCTGCAACCTAAAGCATGTAAATATAAATTTAGAATTTTACGAATTAAGCCGGGAGTAGCCGATCATCGCTGATCCTAGATTAGACGGTTAGAACGACTGAATTGGTCATTCCGCATAATATCATTTATAGATAAAACGTAGAAATGGCGGTTATATAACACTTTTCAATCCATTATCTATAGTAAAACAGTACATATGTGCAAGTCAAAATGAAATGCATGCAATATTAATAACATTTTGGAGTCTAGATATTTTTAAATAAATCATTTTACCGAAAAAATGGCAAGCAAACTATCACTATATTTGGAAGTAAACACACAATCACATGATCACTAGTTACCAATAAGACAATTTTATATTTCGGCCAATGGCATGAATGAGGTATAAGCACGTGACTTGTTTTACTACGTTTTTACTACAAAATAGATGCAAACATGTTAAACTGGTTTCCCAATAAGTGTGTAACATGTACTGTCTCGATATACGGACACCTACATTGTATGTATTCGGTGTGTAGTATGTACTGTACATGTGTCGATATAAGGACACCTATATATTCTTGCACATATATATACATTGTGAAGAATGCTCACGGTATGTCTAACAGATAGGTCCATGGGAGGTAACTCAAAGATATTTCGAGACTTCAAATCAGTAGACAGCCTACTCTATTGTTGTCTACTGCTGGCAATTGTTCTTTTTTTTCTAAAAATAGACGCTATTAATCTATCTATTTAGTAAAATCTTTATTTATACTATGTCATTAAAGCCAATATATCAAGTTTTAAGCATCCGCCTTTCTCTATACTTTAGCTAGGTGTAACTAATTTTGTGGTGAAACAATGGGATATAATTACGGATACCATGTGATTTCAACTCTAAAATTAGCCTTTAAATTTTTCCCTGTTACTTTACCAGTCATACGCTCACAACAATATGTCTGTCCTGTTCTTTGAAATCATTACCAAAATCAAATTTTATATCTTTCCTTTAACTTTTCTTATAACTTTTGTACAATAGCAAATAGAAACATTTACTGATCCATATACATGTATTAAGGTCTGTGTAGTTAAGTAAGCTAGTTTTTTTTCCGAAATAAAAGATGCAAATATGGTATTCTAAAAGACTGAACGTTCTTATTGATTAGATAATGTTAGACAGATATACGGGAGGTAACTCAAGGTAAATTGATACTTCACATGATAAAAACATGCTCGTCAAAGATATCATTTTTCAGTCTCACA
Source organism: Argopecten irradians (assembly GCF_041381155.1). Taxonomy (NCBI): domain Eukaryota; kingdom Metazoa; phylum Mollusca; class Bivalvia; order Pectinida; family Pectinidae; genus Argopecten; species Argopecten irradians. The sequence goes on from NC_091139.1 coordinate 785,911, forward strand.
ATTTAAAAAAAGTTTCCATTTCAGGCGTGTAGCTAAAATTGTACCATAGACACATGTACTCCCGTGCATTCACATAATTTTCCTGCCTATTTAAGAATTAATACTGATTACGTTAAAACACTAAATTTAGACTGTACAATATCATTTATATATCGTAAATAAACATATTTAATACATCCTCTAAATGTTGTACGCCGATCACCAACATGTCTCCCATGAGTATCTAAATTCCCATCTGATTCATTGCTTGAGCTCATTAATCGTTTAAACATTAGCGTTACTATGATAGCATATGGTTGGGAAAGCAACTATTATTGAATGCTAGTTATCATCTATATTATGTATGCTCAGATTTTCCTCTATTGTCATTGACTTTAATACAGGTACATGGTCATTTGGGGGTACAACTTATAAAATAAACCATTGTTTAATTTCGTATTCTTTCCAATCAAAGGGTTAAGCTTCCGCGTTGCCCACTTAGCATTTTGGGAAGCTAATACTTGCATAGCTTAGCAGTTTCAAATGTTGGAAATGAAAGGCTCCATAATGGTACAAAACACGCGTTCTTTGAAGTAAAACGTAGTAAAACAAATCACGTGCTTACACCTCATTCATGCGATTGGTCGAAATTATGGGTAACCAGTAATCACAAGATTGTGTGTTTACTTTGATTTTGATTTCTCTGACCTGGTATTTACTAGTATATATCAATTTGGCCTTTTGACAGAAATCTTACTTTTTGGGTCATATTTACCTTTCTGAAACCTAAAGCATGTAAATATAAATTTAGAATTTTACGAATTAAGCCGGGAGTAGCCGATCTTCGCTGATCCTAGATTAGACGGTTAGAACGACTGAATTGGTCATTCCGCATAATATCATTTATAGATAAAACGTAGAAATGGCGGTTATATAACTCATTTCAATCCATTATCTATAGTAAAACAGTGCATATATGCAAGTCAAAATGAAATGCATGCAATATTAATAACATTTATGGAGTCTAGATATTTTGCAAATAAATCATTTTACCGAAAAAATGGCAAGCAAACTATCACTATATTTGGAAGTAAACACACAATCACATGATCACTAGTTACCAATAAGACAATTTATATTTCGGCCAATGGCATGAATGAGGTATAAGCACGTGACTTGTTTTACTACGTTTTTACTACAAAATAGACGCAAACATGTTAAACTGGTTTCCCAATATGTGTGTAATATGTACTGTCTCATAGTGATATACGGACATATGTATTCGGTGTGTAGTATGTACTGTACATGTGTCGATATAAGGACACCTATGTATGTGTGTGTAATATGTACTGTGTCGATATACGGACACATATATATGCTTGCACAGTGAATATGTGTAATAAAGTGTCGACATATATATACATTGTGAAGAATGCTCACGGTATGTCTAACAAATAGGTCCATGGGAGGTAACTCAAAGATATTTCGAGACTTCAAATCAGTAGACAGCCTACTCTATTGTTGTCTACTGCTGGCAATTGTTCTTTTTTTTCTAAAAATAGACGCTAATATCTATCTATTTAGTAAAATCTTTATTTATACTAAGTCATTAAAACCAATATATCAAGTTTTAAGCATCTGCCATTCTCTATACTTTAGCTAGGTGTAACTAATTTTGTGGTGAAACAATGGACATAATTACGGATACCATGTGATTTCTGCTATAAAATTAGCCTTTAAATTTTTCCCTGTTACTTTACTAGTCATACGCTCACAACTACGTGTCTGTCTTGTTCTTTGAAATCATTACCAAAATCAAATTTTTTATATCTTTCCTTTAACTTTTTTTATAACTTTTGTACAATAGCAAATAAAAACATTTATTGATCCATATTTTAAGGTCTGTGTAGTAAAGTAAGCTAGTTTTTTTTCCGAAATAAAAAATGCAAATATGGCATTCTAAAAGACTGAAGGTTCATATTGATCAGATAATGTTAGACAGATATACGGGAGGTAACTCAAGGTGAAATCGATACTTCACATAATAAAAACATGCTCGTCAAAGATTTCATTTTTCAGTCTCACAATTAAAAGTTTCCATTTCAGGCGTGTAGCTACCGTAGACTCATGTTCCCGTGCATCCACATCATTTTCCTGCTCATTTTAGAATTAATACTGATTATGTTTAAACACTGAATTTGTACAGTACAATAACATTTAGATATCGTAAATAAACATATTTAATACATTCTCTAAAAATTGTACGCCGATCACCAACATGTCTCACATGAGTATCTAAATTCCCATCTGATTCAATGATTGAGCTCATTAATTATTTAAACATTAGCGTTACTATGATAGCATATGGTTGGGAATGCAGCTACATATATTGGAATGCTAGTTATCATCTATATTATATATGCTCAGGTTTTCCACTATTGTCATGACTAGTACAGGTACATGGTCATATGGAGGTAGATACAGCATTTCGACTCTGTGTTGGCTATTTAAAAACTTTGAGGTTAATATTACATAATTATGAATTATTGTGAATTTCACTGTCCAAGTGAATTCAACAGGGTATTGTCCTATGGCCATCGTTTTTCTTGTAAGTAATACACACATTTTAAAAGAAATTCCATATCTAATATAAATTAGTGACCTTTGATTCGGTTAATATGGTGTTATACTGTCCTGGTAGTATTAACCTCAACGAAGTATAGGTTCTTACTTGTAATTCATATATGCAACCAGCTTTTGAGACATCACTATTACAACATTTTAAAATTGTACATCGCTTCTCTTTGATACATACATATCATGCATTTCCAGAGTTCAATTGAATTTTTCGGGAAATGGCGGCGTTTCCATTTAGAATAATCCAATCGTTTTCACTTGAAATTATCCAATTTCATTCTAAGTTTAAAAAAAAAAAAAAAAAAAAAAAAAAAAATTTCCGAATACCTGAAAATCGCTACAGCAGATAGGATTCATACTAGAAGGGGTGCCCTTTTTCGGCACGAAAAAAAAATAGTTATGTCATTGCAGCCACATTGTTTTAACCCTGGCTACGCCCCTGCTTTATCTAGGTGGTAAAGCAAAGGGATAGAATACGGATATCATGTGGTTTCTGCTATAAAATTAACTTTGATTTTTCCCCATCAATTTTTCACAACAATGTGTCGGTCCTGTTTTTTGAAATCATTACCAAAATCAAATTTTATATCTTTCCGTAAACTTGTTTATAATTTTTGTACAATAGCAAATAGAAACATTTATTGATCAATCTGTATAGTAAAGTAAGCTAGTATTTTTCGAAGTAAAAAATGCAAATATGTTATTCTAAAAGACTGAACGTTCTTATTGATCAAATAATGTTAGACAGATCTACGGGGGTAATTCAAGGTGAAATCGGTACTTCAAATGATCAATACAAATCAATTCAATTCAATTCAATTCAACTTCATTGCTTCCTTACATCCATACAAAAGGGATCGATAGCAAAACATACATGTAAATAACACACAGTAGATCAAAACAACAACTTACACCTATCAAGCCAGCTTTCCTCAGTTCAAATGACTTTTTAACAAAGAGGCTTAAATCCTGCAGAAGTTTTAGATCATTAGAAGGCAGGGGTCGTATCAAATTTTCAAAATCTGTTAAATGGTGGTTAATTACATCTTATGACTATTTAAGAAAGTTGTTCTCGCTGTAGAGTTAACGGAACACTTAAAAATGAAGTGGGTTTCATCCTCAATTTCTTCACAAAATTTGCATAACCGCAGAGAACGGGGAATCTTTTTTACCCTACCCGCCTCGATTTCTAAACTGTGGTTGCTAATTCGCAGTTTTGCGAGCGATTTTCTTAATTCAAAATTCTTAATAGAAAGATATGTTTCTTCCTTATAGTTTTGTTTAAATTTACTATATAAAAAAGTTTTACTGTTATTATCTTAATTATTTATCATAGTTGTAAAAATGGCTTTGAATGTGCCTTGTATCGATTTCTTGAATAATAGTTTCAGAGTACGTTTAAACGTCCTACTCGGATTGGCATTTTCAAAGTTATAAGAAATCTTATTTTCCTTTATGATATGAGAAACATAGGAAAACCAAGAATACGTTCAATTTGCAATTCCATCCTTCTTCAATAGCATAACGCTTGTGTATTTATGAAACAATCTAAAGTAAACTGTCCTTATTCAGCCCTGGGAGCTATATTCAATGCATACTTTCCAACACCCAAACCCATTTTGCAAAATTTCAAATAAATTTGCTCGAATGGCGTTTTATCAATTAAGGAAAATGGGGCAAACAATGCCGTGTTCGAGCAAGCTTTTGTACCAGCATTTGTTATTTTACTATAATAATCAGCATATCAAATTTCAGAGTTATACGTCAAAACTGGTCTAACTAGGGAATTGAATAACTTTTTTCATAGCCATATGGGTATATCAGCTATTCCGTATTGATATTGTTTAATTGAGAATAAAACCTTTTTACTTTTCGCGCAATGTTTCTTAACAGCAAGCGAAAATGTTCCGTTATCATGTAATTTTGTACCCAATTATTTATACTTATTTACTTGTTTAATTTCCCTGCCATTAAAAAGAAATGGTTTAACTTTAATACATTTGTTTTTAGTGGTGCGTCTCGTTCGAAAAATCATCGTCTTCGTTTTTGTTGTATTTATTGAAGCTGCCACTTTGCAGAGTCTGCCACTTTGCAGAGTAGCTTTCGAGCTCTGTTATTGATTTTTGTAACCCTTCTGGACTATCAGATAAAATCACTAAATCATCTGCAAAAGATAAGCTACCTACTTCTACATTTCCTAGTTTGAGTGGGTCGTACTTCAGAATACTTGATAAGTCGTTTATATACATACTAAAAAGTGCAGGACTTAAACTGTCTCCTTGTCTTACCCCTCTGACAATATCAAAATAGTCCGTCGTACACGCTTTGAATTTAATTGAGGATTGTGTATTTTCATACATTTTACATGACGCATATTCTATTGAAAATATTTTTACCGATACCTTGTTCGGCAATTTTGTATAGTAAACCTTTTCTCCAAACGCTATCAAAAGCTTTGTTAAAGTCAACAAAGCAAGCATACACTTTGCTTTTCGCCTGTGAGTATTTAAAGCATCAGTGATTCTACTATTTTTCCGAAAACCAAATTGATTCGGACATATCATGTCTTCCATAAAGACAGTAATTCTAATATTCAAAATTGAATTAAATATTTTTGCCAGACAACTTTGAAGAGAGATAGATGCCTCTGTAATTACAGGGAGATTTGCATCACCAGATTTGAAAACAGGAATAAGGTATGATTTGTTCCAGGAATAAGGATAGCAACAACAGCTTAGAATTGCGTTAAAAGACTTTGCTAGTGACGGAATCATAACATTTATAGAATATTTTATAATTTCATTGGATATATAATCAGGTCCGGCCTGTTTTATTTTCTTAAGGAGCTTGATAACATCTTTAATTTCTCTTATTGTTATACAGTGTAGCTCTATCCGTAATATCGTTCTGATGCAACTGCTCTTTCAACTGATAAAGTTTCAATTCAATTTCCTTTTTAAATTCGGGATCCTGACAGTTGCTTATGTTCCCCAAGTTTTTGAAATGTGCTACAAAATCTTGCCAATGAGGGGGATCATCGTCATCAGTTTTACGGGATTTGAGGGATTTCAGTACTTGCCACAATTGATACGACTCACTGATAGGTATTGAATTTATTTTTTTTAAGAATTGTTTTTTTAAACATAATCTTCTTTCTTTTTTCATATGTTAAAGTTGTTTGCAATGAAACAGAAATTTCAACCTTAGCTGTCAATCATATTGAGATTTCTTAAGTTTATTGCCCAGGCTGTTAACCGTTGACCTCAGGCTATAAATTTCCTTGTCTGTCCAAAGTGCTTTTTTGGTTCGCTTTGGTTTCACTTTTTTACGTACTTTAACCGACATACATCGTCTTTGTAATTTTTCATATAAGTCCGTAATCAAAGATGTTGCATTTTCCACTCCCTCATTAGTACATGGGTTATCGGTACATTCAAGCCTAAGAATATCTTCTTTTATTGTTATATCCCCCAATACTTCGATGAGTTTACCATTTGAGGAATTTCCCATCGATATGTTTTCATAATAGTATTTTGAGGAGGCAATATCACTCTCGGATTTTCGACTATTTTACAATCTAAAAAAGTAACTGTTTGTACATGATCTGACAAGTAAGCTGGCTCTTTTACAACGAAAAGGTTAACTGAGGAAAGCAGGCTTGTACTAGTTACAACATAATCAACAACACTACTGCCATTGTGTTTAATACAAGTGCAGTTACCCAATAAATTCCCTAGATATCTTCCATTCAATACCCGTAACCTTGAAGAGATACACAAATCTATGAGTTGCCGCCCTTGAACATTAATTACTTGATCTAGTGACTCATATTGCGATCATATATCGCGATCAATGGTATAAAAAGGTGAGTAGTCATCATGTTTCTGAAAATAGCCAAATTCCGAGTTCTAGCGTTAAAATCACCTGCCAGCAAGATTTCACCACCAAGCTGAATTTAGATATGTCATTTTCAAGTTCGATGAAATCATCGTCAAAATATGCAGGTGATACTGAAGGCACATAAACTGCACATGCTGAAGGCACATAAACTGCACATAAATAGATATCGTTTTTCCTACCAAAGTATGATTTATCCAGTTTTATCTACGTTCTGTTGTTTGAGATAGACCCATTTATAAGGTATATGATCCCTTTCGATATGGTATTCCTAATATAAATTATTATTCCACCACTATTCATTTTAGCTTTCTTTTTCTATTTTCTTATTTTCGAAAAGAATTTGAACCCTTGTATTTTAGAGATCAAGGTTTCACCGGTCCAAGTTTCCAGACAGATGTTTATATCATAATTTATTTTAGAAATGAAATTATTATCTATGTATTTCTCTCCAAGGCCATTGATATTCCAACAGGAAATGGTAATACAATTTTTCATTTCCAGCAAAAGAAAGTAAACAGAAAATCTCAAGTAGGGCCTACATTACTGTTACAGATAAAAATTGATACGGTACCGTCATTTTTGTCAAGAGAACCTGTACGAGTTACTTCCCTTTAAATGATACACTATGTTTGTCGTGCCTTTCACTAAATAGATTATAATCTTACTGACTTTGCGTGAAACATAAATATGATTACTTATTGTATTATGAATATAATAACTTTGAATACAGTTATCACAATAAAACGATATGAGTAGATACACAGTGACACCCACTAGTGATATAACAATAATCAATGATACATTAGTTTGATAGAATTCAATTGTTTCATTATAAAATATATATATATATAATAATTTTAAAAAAAACCATATTTCTGGAATGTCACCTATATAATATTGATAGTGAAATCACCATCTTTAAACAAGTATTTTGTAACCACGAAAATAACCTATGTACAGCTCCAAATCAAATGACACTATATGTAAATGGTATACTGAGATAGTGCATGTTTTTGCGGGATTCTATTTTCGTGGTTTATTATCATGGGAGCAAGAATTAATTATCGTCTGTACATCTTTGGATATACTTTTGTTTTTGTTTCATTGTTATAGTCATTTTGTAGTCATATGTATCAGCTCCATTTAACACCAGCTCCATTTAACCTCGCCAAAATAAGCGCTTGTAAACACAGTATTTCCTAATTGTCACGACAGATTGAAGACTCAGTGTTGCAACAGCATTGCGACCTGTTCAACAATGTCTTGAATGTTGACATTTATCATCTTTTGTAACATGAAATAATTCAATTTTGCTTGTTACGAGCATTTTCATTGGCTTAAAAATTTACTTTATCAGCCCATAAAGGAAAAAATGGCGTCGCCGTTTGTAACGTCGCTTCTGATTGGCTGAGATGACAGCGTAATAATTTCATAGACAAAAGAGTCCCAAAATGAATTTTAAATGTTGAAGAGATTATCTTTAGTAAAATGAATTATAAGGATTAATTTGAATAGATTTTTTATGTTATGGAGATATAACACAAAAATCTGAGTGTACTCTCATCATAAACCGCTTCGCGGTTTATTTAGAGTACACTCAGATTTTAGTGTTATATCTGCATAACATAAAAAATCTATTCAAGTTAATCCTTAAATATCGTTAATTGTAAATGGCACAAATTCGATATTTACTCATATTGACATATACGTAGAAAAAAAACTTATATTACACACGGGAGCTTTTGTTCATGTAACCTTCAGGCATGACTGCTTTTCATACATCGATACAGTGACTTAAGTAAATAAACGTGGATGAGTAATTGATCCTTTAACTAGTAAGCCAAAGTTCAATATTGTAAACAATATCATGGTCATACTTCTCTATCATCCGGTGCCCTATTTCGATGTCATTTACGAATGAGTACAGATGGTAGGAGAATAGACAAAATAATAATAGAAATCGCTGGTGGTCTCAGGCAATCAATACAAAAAGCTACACAAGTCTATACCTTGTCCAAGTGAGTTTTTCATTATTAAAATCCTGTTATATTGATTATTGATCTTCAGGGAAATTTAGTGGAGATGGTGTATATGGATCCCTTCATCAATAGTGTGATGTCAATGGTAAATTTCTGTGTAATGTTATCGGAGATACACTAATTACAATGTATATAAGTAGATTGTTTGTTTGTTTGATTAATTAACGTCCTATTAACAGCTATGGTCATGTAAGGACGGCCTCCCATGTATGCGGTGTGTTGCGTGTATGTTATGGGAGGTGCGTGTTTTGGGAGACTGCGGTATATTCGTGTTATGTCTTCTTGTATAGTGGAACTTTTGCCCTTTTTATAGTGCTATATCACTGAAGCATGCCGCCGAAGACACCAGGCAACACACCTCACCCGGTCACATTATACTGACAACGGGCGAACCAGTCGTCCCACTCCCTGTATGCTGAGCGCTAAGCAGGAGCAGAAACTACCACTTTTATAGACTTTGGTGTGTCTCGGCCAGGGGACAGAACCCAGAGCCTTCCTCACAGGGGCGAACGCTCATCTCAAGGCCAAAAGTGAGGCGGTGCCAAGGGAGGCATTAGGAAAGATAAAGTCAGTAAGGAAGAATAGAAAAGATAATATCCTAAATTTAGTCGCCTTTTACGATCATGCAATAGGGGCAGCAGGTACAATTCTAACGCCCTACCTGCAGGGCCTTATAGAGCGTGTCATATAGGCAGTGTGTCAGCATTTGTCTTGTACACTGGTTATTAGATATCCTTTGTCGGTCTCTTTAACATAATGGTCACCTTAATGATTAGTGAAATTTTCATTTCTAATTTGCTCCAAAATTTGTGTTTAAATCTTCACTAAAATCATCAAACAGATAAAGCACAAAAGTTCATAAGAATCTTACAAAATTTGGTAAAATTTGCATAAACAAAACTTGCTTGATCTTGGTATTAAAATTTTCGTGAAACTGTGTTTAGCCTAATCATCGTTTGAACAACAGGGCCCAATTCAATTCAATTTCTTTATTCCTTTAGCAAAAGCTAATCAGATTATACAAATCATACAAATACATAACATAATAATTATGAGAGTGAAAACCTTGAGAGCGTGAAAAACAAACACATGATGAAATATAGATAGATCAATAATATAGAAATAATAATATAGATAAAGATAGGGCATTAATGGCATGGATGGCAATTTACGGCTGTACATTTTGTAACACAAGACATTCAGCTCGGCGTTTGTTCGCGCGGAAAATGTATTTCCCCAAATTATTTAATTCTGTTACATTATCAGAAGATAACAATTGGATTAACTTAAACACACTTGGGTTTCTTCTATAGAACAATTTGATTAATTGTTGGCGTAAATCATTATATAAAGGACAAATAAGTATAAAATGGAATTCATCTTCAATATCATTTTTATCGCAGACATGGCATTTTCGTTCAGTTCTTTGAATATTCCTAAAACGACCACTTTCGATATTGAGTAAGTGGGCGGATGTCCTAATTTTAGTGACTTCTCTCTGATAGACTCGGCTGCTCATTTTGATCAGAAAAGTTTGGAGGGTAAACGAATTATTTAAATGTTGAAAAATATGTCCTTTCGGACTTGAAATTATAGATTCGTGGCATTTTTGTTGAAAAATGTCCAAGATTCTAAATATGTTACGTTATCAACATTGGGAGACTCCTATATGAACCCTAGTCCACTTCTATATAATTCATTTTTAATACTCAGAACCCAACTATCGCCGTTCTGTAGCATATTTTCATAACTAGCCTGAAGTATACAGTTATCAGTGTTTTTGAGTTTGATCCAGTATTTAAAAATTCTTAATTTTCGCACAATGTGTAAAGGGTAGCGCCCAAGTTCTTGGTAAACAAAATTGTTACAAGCACTCTTTCTAATTCCTAGCAACTTTTTACAGAAACTAATTTGTATTTTTTCGACATCAGGTGCTTGGTGGAAACCCCATATTTCCGAGGCATAGTTTATAACACTACCTACGAAAGTATCAAAAACGGATAGTTGAGTTTCAATGTTGAAAAAATTCTCTCTACAAATTTTGTCGATTGCAAATAATGTTTTACGTCCCTGATCTGCTACTTTTTTCTGAGTTTGTCTAAATTTGCCATTGTAATTCATAAGCATACCTAAATAGTTGAATTCATTTACAATTTCTAATTTTTCACCGTTATAAAACCACTGTTCATTTTCCCTAATTACCCCACCGTTTTCTGAAAATCATAATTTTTGTTTTATCAGTGTTAAGTTAGCGCCCATTTCATGGTATATGGTGCTGTAAATACTGTACATTTTATATGTTCGACCACATGTGAGAAGAGTCTTCGACTCAATGTGCAATCGAATGAAAATAAAGTCCATTATTATTATTATTATTATAGTTAAGCAACGAGTTTAACAGTTTTTGTAAGCCTTCAGGAGTTTCAGCTAAAATAACGGTGTCATCTGCATACATAATTCGATACATGGGCAATTGTCACTTATAAATTGCATTTCAAAATCATTAACGTAGAGGGAGTATAATATAGGGGATAGTACTTCGCCTTGCAACAAACCGTTTTTACATTCGAAAAAGTCAGAATTCGACCCATTATATTTAAAACAACTTCTAACTTTATGATATAGCGAGCGTATAATAGCCAACATCTTACCTTCGATACCCTCTTTTATTAGTTTATAGTACAGGTTTTGTCGATTAATAAAATAAAAAGCCTTACGGTAATCTATGAAACAGCAGTATAATCTTTTCTTAGTTTTAAGACTTTTATTAATTAAGGCCTGAAAGGCAAAAATAGCGTCGACAGTGGATAGATTTTTGCGGAAGCCAAATTGTGCGTCAGTAAGGATATTGTATTTACTATCAAATGCTAATAACCTACGGTTCAAGATAGACGTGAATAGTTTTCCTAAACAACTGACTAGGGTGATTCCTCTATAATTATTAGTGTCGTCAATATCACCCTTCTTGAAAACAGGGATAATATTACCAATTGACCAGTTGTGGGGGAAATGACCAGATTTGAAAACATTATTGAATAGTGTGAAGAGACATGGCACTAGAATGTCCTTACAATGGATCAAGTACTCGTTTTGGATGCCATCCATGCCACAAGCTTTATTGGAGTTCAGATTATTTATAGCAATACCAATTTCCTCATGAGAAATTTCTAAGTCAAGTTCTTCATAAACCGCATCTTTAACCGCATCATATCAGCCAAATTGTTCATAAAGTCGTTTTCTGAGGATCCATATATTACGGAATGAGCGTCACTCATAACTTTGCTTGTGACGTCACCATGTTTTTGGCTAGCCATGTTGAACGTGTAATTCAGGAGTATCTGGATCGAAAGTCAAATAACTGGGTATTATTGAGTAAACTGTTATTGGGATGCATGGAAAGTATACAAACAAACACAGTATACGTCGTGCACATTGTCAATATCGTATGCACGGCTCGGTGTATGAGGGCGGGTCGCCGGGTGCAAAGTCCACGTACGTACCGATATACACGAGTGATTACTGTAGGAGACCCAAGTTCAAATCACGCTTTATTCAGCATATAGCATACCGGCACATCAACAAAATGTTATTCGATGTGAACTAGAGTACTTATACCCGTTATTGCACGATAGTACAAATCCTGTGGGCCCAGATATACATCCAAATCAAAACATTATCTAACCGTATGTTATCGTCTTGAACCTGAATCTAAATCTAAATAAGACTCTGATTATCTGATTTTTATGGTGGCTGATTACGGCCATCTCGTGTTGTTGTGTTGTCGCCTTGTCGCGTTGTCGCCTTGTCGAGTTGTCGCGGTCTCAAACTGCGACAACCCGAGATTTAACAGTTAAAATGTCGACTTGTCGCGTTTTCGAACCGCGACAAGTCGACAACACGACAAGACGACAAGTCGACAACACGACAAGTCGACATTTCAAACACGCTAATTAGCGCGTACAGAATATCGTGTTGTCGCGGTAAAATGTCGACTTGTCGTGTTGTCGAGTTGTCGTGTTGTCGACTTGTCGTGTTGTCGAGTTGTCGACTTGTCGCCTTCCTGTTACTCATGCGCAAATCATTTGAAATAGCCACTATCTTTGAATATAGAAAACTGAAGTCAGTGCTTGTACCATAGACCATATGGTGGCATATTTCTGCCATCGAGTTACCGACTTACGACTTAATGATGTCGACATAATTAAGGCATTAAGTCGACATCATATCGGAAGATGTCGACATAAACAGAAGAATATGTCGACTTACCACATGAACCTGCCCACATAATGATTCCAAGATAATTATGTAGAAAGTCGGTAACTCGGCGATTAATCGTGTTTATGCTCGGGTGTGACACCGACTTGTCAGTTATTGATGTCGACATCTAAACTAAAAGATGTCGACATCTGGTCATGAAAGTGGAATTCAAAGGCCATCCTTTCATAGGGCACTGCGTATATGAAGCAAGGCGCCATACAGCAGAGTTCGACGTTGATTTTGTTAATTCAGAAAAGTTTTTATATATTTGATTACAAAATTAAAAATTGTGATCCTGCATATCCCGGCCATGCAGCTGTAGCCTGCGTGTACGCACACATTGTAGCTGTTAGTCCGAGCTGAGGAAGTTAGAGTGCAAAAGGACTTTGCTTTGTACAACGAATTTCCATCCTCTTGGCCACAGGGACCTGGCACGATTTTTTTAAACTAACAGTACACATATATATATATTATAGTATCAAGGGTATGAACTCGGCAGTAGAGAAAAACGGACCTATTTTTTTTTAAACCGTGATTATTTTAATAAAGGGTTAATATACAACATTGACTGATATCTTATCTTAAAGAGAAATAGTTTATCTTTCCATTGAGTGCTTGATGAACAAAATTGGCTTGATGAATCGGGAAATTTATGAAAAAATATGCCAGGTAGACATTTCCCTGTCCGGTCTAAATGTCGTCTCGGCTCTAATGGGCACCTCAAAAACCAAGCCAAAATCACAAAATCTACGCTTGTGGTGGTAAACAGTACCCATAACTGTGTTCATCCACAATCTCCTTTGGAGGTGTCATGATCCGTACTTTGTAGAAACTCCATTTAAACATCATGTAGCTCACTTACTTTAACCGTCACCGCCATGTTCATTTTTTTTTCGGAACGCTTCTCGAGTTTACCCATTAGCACAACATTACATAATTTGCATAATGTAGTCACGATATGTAAAGTCGAGAAGCGTCCCGAGAGAAAAAAGAACATGGCGGTGACGGTTAAAGTAAGTGAGCTACACGATGTTTAAATGGAGTTTCTACAAAGTACGGGTCATGACACCTCCAAAGGAGATTGTGGATGAACACAGTTATGGGTACTGTTTACCACCACAAGCGTAGATTTTGTGATTTTGGCTTGGTTTTTGAGGTACCCATTAGAGCCGAGACGACATTTCGACCGGACAGGGAAATGTCTACCTAGCATATTTTTTTCGTGAATTTCCCGATTCATCAAGCCATAACTTCGTCAATACTTGGCCAATTTTGTTCATCAAGCACTCAATGGAAAGATAAATTATTTCTCTTTAAGGTAAGATATCCGTCAATGTTGTATATTACATATTTATTAAAATAATCACGGTTTAAAAAAAATAGGTCCGTTTTTCTCGACCGCCGAGTTCATACCCTTGATACTATAATATATATATGTATACTATTGAGTTAAAAAAATTTTCGTGCCAGGTTCCCTGTGCTCTTGGCCATAATCATTTATCAATATATGTAACCGTGGGTTGAAAATTCGTTTAAAAGCTGTGTGTGTGCTTTGTGGATTAGCATTCGTACTAAGTCCATGTGGTACATACCGTACTATACTATGTTACAATTATTTTTTCAAGATTTCATTTTTTGAATGATTATCAACACTCATACCAACAATTATAATCCAAAACGATTGTAGAAAAATAAATGTACAGTTGTGATAGATTTAGTTTTTCAACAACTTACACCAAAACCTTACACCCCTGGCTATTTCAGCCTATTGGGCCTTCTTAGAATTCTCAAAATCCAGCATTTAGGTCCTTTTAAATGATTGTTCAGACTCATAGCAACACACTATTATAATCCAAAATGATTGTACACAGAAATTAAGGTCAGTTGTGTTTAGATAAGAGTTTTTCAACACTTAAACATTCAAAACCTTAATCTGTGATTCCAGAGCCAATGCCGGAGTGATTTTTAGAAATTTTGTAATTCCAGGTACATGCTTTTCCATTTCTTAAACTACTTGCTTAAAACATTATGTAAATTGTTGAGTATGGATATGGGTGAAGGAAAATAATATCAATAGTTGTTTTTCCATGTAGCACTGACATGATCGGCCAGCTTTGAAGGTTCCATGTTCGTTTGTATCATGTGTATGCATGGTCTTATATGCAATGATACTAGACAAAAGTCATTTTTGAAGAATCTAATCACAAACTGTTTTTGTTTAGAGTGAAATATTAGTATTTTTTATAGATCTGAAGAGGGCTTAAATGTTAAAATTACGATGTTCCAAAACAATATTTTACCACTTTGATTTCTAAATGATTAATCGTTCAATTAATTAAGTCTCTCCATTTTAGCTTATATGTACTATACTTAAGTTGGAGTCCACATACAGTTTACATTTTTTTACCCGCAGTTATTACAAATGAGGCAGACATCACACTCTTGAAAAAAAATTGTCATTTGTGTGAATTTCTCTTTTTTTTCCTGATCTTGCGATGGGCGAAAAAAATGCGTGATTCCAATGCGTGACTTAACATTAGTCCTATTTATTACTGGGCTCGACACCATCAAACTATTTTCAGACAGATTTTACATAGTTTCTTTATAGTGCAGAGCCCTGACCTGACTCCGTCAATATTAGTTTAGTTTCAACACGGATTTCAGAAATAACCGTTGTTAAAATCCGCAAGAATGACGTTTATTCCATAAAAAATGAAACAATCTCGCTTTTACCATCGGATAAACATGAACTCACCAGTACTAGTGTAGGTGATTGTGATACTGTTGACGGTCACCAGTTCTCCCATATCGACCCGCCACCAGACAGTTATTGGCCCATTGCCTTGTGTATGTGTACAACAGCCATTGTCCATTACCCTATCTAAGCAGCCATCCACGACTTTACTAGCAACGAGATCAGGCCTGCCTTGGTCGCTACTTTGTTCACTTGGTTTTGATAAAGCAACATTTTCTGCAATATAGCACTAGCATAAATAAACTGTAACTTCTAATTCGATAAGTGTTTGAATATGTATTTTTCAATCACAATTATAGTGCATACTCTTGGAGCTGGGACACGATTTATGATTATTTTTTATAAGCATATTTTATTATATGAAGTTTGGATAAATAGTTTCAGATTCAAAGAAATATCTATAATAACTATCAACTTGATGAATTTAGAAGTGTTATAAAACAAAATAGAATAATATAGGGGTATTATGTGTCAAGTAGGACATGATTGGGCTAATTCCCGGTAACCAGGTAACTCGACTGGTTACTGTGTCAAAGTTTAGTCAATTAGCTAAATTATTAATTACATCGGTGTCCATAAATAGGCTAAAACCTTTCCTTTACCTTATATACATCCCTGTTAATACCTGGAAATTCAATAACTATTTTGTTCTGAAATGGTGACCTAGGATACAACTAACTGTAATATATATATATTGGGGCTAAGGAGGATATTATGAAACTCGATCAGTTTATGGTTAAACAACTAGTTTACTAGATTTCAAGGTTTATCTCAAACAAATACAGCTGTTACAATTAGAACGAAAATTATATCACAATATCACGTAACAGTCATTTCATTTTATAACAGTGACATCAAGTTTTACAAATTTATACCTTTAATGTTGAATTATACCTAAATATATTGATATAACTTTGGAAACGCTTAGTAATTATAAGCCAAAGAAGCGAGTCAAAGCAATTATAATTCACTCCACGAAAACTTCATCATCATCAGTTAGTTGTGCTTTCGATTTAACACATTTTTATCATAATGCCTTTATAATCCATATAGAAATATTCTCGTTAATGCACTGTTTTTTTGTTAATATTTTATCATGTGTCGTACTTACTTTGTGATCGAATTCCCTGATACATGAGCAACAGAAGCAAAATCACGTCTCTTCTCCAAATCATCGTCTCCACTTTTAGTTGAAGGAAACATCAACAAGGAAGTGAATTTAACGCGAATCTGTTTGAGGATTATATTATGTTCCTTTGAGTGGTCTAAAAGTCAAACACTTCAATGCCGTTATTATATATATGCAACTATATATTTTCTCCTTTGAAATATGCCATAAAATGAACAAACATTAATAAAAGGTAATTTATATAGGGGACATTGAGCTTTCACATGTTGATAGTGTAATAAGAAAACACTCGAGGAGAAACAGAAATTTTAACACAATATGCGATTGAAGGTACCTGCTTGCTAAAAAATAAAATCGTCTTTTACAAGTATTCAGTACTGAATGACATTGACATGCAACTTTTTAAAAACTATTCTATAGCATCATAAAAAATATTGTATTGTCAAACTCCTTATTCACCTGCTACTAATTGATCATACATACATGTTCACCTATATTTGTTTCTCTGAAACTAATCATATTGTAGCATTTTTTTCAGTGACGCGAACATTTTTAAATATATGTATTTCTTTGCGTTTTTAGAGTATTGTAGAATATTACAAGTTACTCACCACTTGACCGTTGAATATCCAATGTGTTATTCAATAACCAAAAGTTATTATTCGCTGCAATTATCCACCTGTTATAGCCACATACACTGGATATCTATAGAAGCTACTCTGTTTGTTGTGTTTAAACGAAGTTATACATTTACTAGAAATTATACAGTGCGAACGAATGTGATCTGAATAAAAAGGTTTTGAGAGCTTAGCGGCATTTTTCGGATTAAGACCATTTCAGCCACTGATTACATTAGGCACTAGCATTCGAGGGGAATATATCAGTGACTTATCGAGTTTACTCTTTGCTCCGATGGTTTTTGCAACTCGTACATACGTAAATATTATGTAAAAGGATTGATTGTTTTAAAACAAATTGTTAACTATTTCCAATGAGACATGTTGATGTTGATAAGTTACATTACATATGCAATAAGACAATTGCTTTCATAGTCCGAGGCACGAGATCAAACATGTTATGTACAATAGCATTACTACTTCTCTGTATATCAGATATGACCACACTGTCGTGTTACAAATTATCGACTATATAAAGAGATGTTCTGATACATAACCTTATCTTTTTATCACTATATTTGTGCATCAAGTGGTCTGATTTAAATAACATGATTATCCGGTTATTCTTAAGAAAAAAATGAATCAAAATATAAAAAAAAATGTTACAGTTAGATATGAAATGATCTATTTGATTTATGAATGTATACTTATTTAATTAACCAACCAACATTACATATTTGTGCACTGAGATTGAGGTGTTATGTTAGACTAGAGGACCAAACTGTTAACAGCGACCTTGAATTCAACCTCAGTCTAAAAAAGTTGGGAAGTCATTTTTATTACAAAGAAAACCACGTTTGTAGCAATGATCTTACTCAATGACGTTCAGAAATGAAGGTAAATTAACGAAGCACTTTACAGGTAAGATCTTTATGATATCTACGTCTTATCAATACCAGTTCTAGCACGGAGTCATTTTTATGGGAACTGTGCACTTGAATGCGAACCTATATTTGAATTTGCAAGTAATCAACTTTTTTACGGTGGTACCTTCAACTTCGACTCATCTAGGTATCACTATCGTTATGTCGTCTTTCACATTGATATCAAAATCACGAAAACAACTTGATATGTGAAACAAACGTTTATTCGGAACATTGTGAAACTACATTTTCTTTCAAACATTTAACATGAAAAAAAAAAAAAAGTGTGAATGTCGATCAGGCTGTTAATGATATTAAAACAAAATTCTATATGTTTTTAGTTTTTTATGTTAATGGCAACATTATTTTTTGGATATATCTAATGATATTATGTATATTACGTAATAATAAAAATATATATGCTATACTCATCCAAGACGCGAAACAAATAAATTTGATGATAATCAAATGAACATGCATTTGAAATGTGAAATAATGAGGAACAAAAACAACATCATTAACAGGAAAGAAAGTCTCTTGCATAGATATTTGGAGATGTAATCATGTTTTCATGATAACATAAATATGATATATAGTATTGTCTTCATCAATAAGCTCCCGCACATTAACCAGGGTGTGTCTAAATATGCATCAATGTTTCAAGTTACAATACGGGGGTTTCTAGATCCCAAAACGACGTGGGTAAAGTACAATTTACCGTCGATTAGTCCCACCATCCGATGATTATGACGTCATCATTTGACGTGAGTTTCGTGACGTCATAATCAATGGATGGTGGGAGTAATCGACGGTAAATTGTACTTTACCCATGTCGTTTTTGGATCTCGAAACTCCCGTATTAGGCAGATCACACTTCGACCCTTTTGTATCCAAATAGACTACACATCAACATTATCGGTCTATTTCATAGAGAATCTAACAACATCCAATCACAGGTCATGTTCTGATGGCCTTAAGGATTGACTTATCAAAATACTTTCAAATTTTTTGTGTGAATGGGGTGGAATTAGTTTAGAAGAGCGAAACAATATTTTTCGTTTATGTAGTCATCTAGACCAAAACGCACTCCATATCTACATGTATATGGATCATGGGACGAATTTTTTTTCAGTTTAGTAGGTGGAGAAGATGCTTTTGAACCGAAGTACAGGGAGTATAAAGGTCATCAGACCGGGATCCCTTATGGTATGTTGTCAGAGATCCTCTGCGAACGGATTGATCATAAGGATCAGTGTTAAAGTCCGATTTTAAAAAAGTCCGCGGAGCACAACATTGCTACAGGTATACGTGCATGCTGTTACGTTAACGTTTTCAGATAATGTAGGTGAATAAAATGCATTTTAAAACACATGTATCCAGAAAGTGATAAACTCTTTGTCGTAAACAGTTTGTTTCCAGGTAAGTGTAATTCAGTATAGGTACACAGTGCCTTTATCCAGGTAGTTATCAATCTATTACCGTCCGTGAGTTGTATATTTGTGTTCATGATTTGTATTGGTAGGCACTTATCACTAAACGTCGGTAGTAGCTAAGTATACAAGTCCTGTATAATTATTTTATATCCATGCTATATTTTATCCACTTAAGTAATGCGAGGTTATGAACTAGTTGTCAATAAAATAAGCTTTGTTCAGGTAATCAACCCCCGGTGGTGTTTATGTTGTAATCAGTTAACATATATATCCGTGGTATCCAGATAGTCCTTGATTGTGTTGTAACAGTATTGGTACTGATCCTGAAATGAAAAGCATCAGACAATGTTGAATTTACTCAATATGAATTACCACACTAAAAGCTCTAAGAAAATACATCTAATTCAAGTTTTAAACATGAAAAAACCATGCCTAGTATTTACATTGTCAGTTGTCGTAGGAGCCCACTCTATTTGATACGTACGGGAAAGAGTATTTCAAACTTGCTTGGAAACTTTATTTATGCCATTTATACTTACGAAATTGGTTATGAACTCCGGACGTCGTACGAGCAGCTGGCGTGAGATCTGATATATATCCACCTCTTCGTCACATTTCATCTGGTCTCTGGCATTGCTGATACAGCAGAACAGTCCACTCTGGGAATAACCATCTCTGTAACATAATAGTAACGTATTGTGCATTATGCATTGAGGATAATGAACAAAAATTCTTGATTGTGTTGACGTCAAATAAATGTGGTATTTATATAAAAAGATCATACACTGTAATACGCACGTAATTAATCAGAAATGTGCATGCGTCCGTTGAAATCCACATAAAATGAAATCTTTGACGCAGTTTTGTGGTGGAAAAACTGGAATTATTTTTTCATTAATTGGAGAGTTTAATGTCAGAACATGCCACTTGTTTTAACTTTGTTTCTTGAGAGAATGGCAGAGACAAACCATCAAAGAAGTAGTTACTTTGATATCCGTCGTCGGTACAAAGCACTGTCATTATCAAAGTAATTATTTCTCTCGTTTTAGCATGAACATGACATACCGACACATGACTACTGTTGTTTTGGTGTCGTCTGATTTACGTCGGCTGTCAACTAACTCCATCAACTGAAGCAACACTGACGAATTCTTGAGTACTGACGAGTCTCTGTCCCAACCGGTCATGTGGTACACTCTGACTGTAGTATTGAAACTCTTGTCCTAAAAGGGGCACATAAATCAGTTTTTATTTAAAAAAAAGTTTTGGAACATTTTTTTATACCGGTAAATATTTGTACACTTCTTCTGCGTATATCTGGATATTGAAGTCCTTCTCTGTTTCAAATAATTACAAGAAATGATAAGTATTTTCCTTTCATTAAAGTTTCGCCTTTCATAGTTACTTAAAGTGAAATACCTGGCTTACTTGTCGTGTTTACAAACAAATTTATATCAAAGTAAAGGCTTCAAAATACACATACCACGTTTTCGATTGCGATATCATAAACGTCAACATCCGCTATCGTCGAGGACTCCCCTTTATATTCCAGTCTAAAATCCCCTATGGACATATCTTCATCAATTCCTGGCAACCAGTCCTATAAAATCGAACCATACACATGGGTGAATTTTACGTTAATTTTTATTTCAGTGATAACTGATTTATATCTTTGTAATTTAATCACTATGAGGAATACGGAAGGACATTTTACATTGGTTATTATTTCACCCTTAAATAGGTTATTATTGCGCTCATTAATTGATTATTATTACGCTACCTAAATTGGTTATTATTATGCTCCATAATTGGTTATATAATGTAATGCATGATTCCAGCAATACTGATAATAATGGTTTATTTTGCATGGCTGTTCATCATAAACAACATTCTTACTACCAAATAAACAACTTTCATTTCAATTGTGAGACATCTTAGCTATCCATTATTGTATACATCTACATTTATATCCACTTACAATGGGGTCCGGCTCAATGATGACAAGTGTGTGACAGTGGTGGTCCATTATCATCGTCAACAGATCCACCACAGTGTCCTCCAGGGGAGTCTGAGTGACGATGTACCCAGTCTTGGATGTATAGGACTAGTTACAAAATATAAAAAAAATAAAACATATTTGAAGTATCTATCATTTTCTAGAAATAACATACCTTGTTCAAATAAGTAATATTAAAGAGTAAAATGAGGTCATGATATACCTTAACCTAAACTTCAACTCTTAACTTAAATTATCTTCAGTCTTTATTTTGCTTTACCTAGGTCGAGTAAATTAAATAATTACAAACAAATTTCGATATTTCAACATGCAGATACATGTATATATAAATTCTAAGTATCCAATATTGTTATTTAGTCATACAATTTCCGCTGTGCGATAGGATATGTATTCTATATAAATATTATAATAATACGTCATATTGAATAAGAACATAACGCACGCATCTTTTATAAAAGCATGCAAAGATGAACGAGTATACTTACAGGTACGGACACCGCATTGAAGTAGTCTGTTCTACCATTCGCATGCGATAGCAAGTATACTCTGTATTCATCGACTAAAATATTTAAATCAAGAAATTCAATGTGTTTTCTTAAGATTACAAGCCCACTACCATTCCGAAACGACTTTTGATTTTTAAATTGAGAATGTAAACAACAGCACAGCCACAACAGGAAAATTATTCTTCACTGTTAACATAGATTTAGCAGGGAATCTCGCATTTGTTTAGTATTTAAATCTAATCTGATGCTGTCGATATTAATGTTCTTATGGTATTATTGCTTTTATGAAAATATTAATTTGTGTCTTAGAAAAACCATTAAAAGCTGCATAATTCGTTTAAGAGGCTCATATGCCTTCACGGTTATCTGAATATTGGCACAATACAACATCTCAAAGAATATAGAAGGGACAAACAATTAAGGCAATACAAAAGAACTCTTTTATAAGAAGAAGTTCAGGTTCTAATATATTTGATGAATTAGACTATGAATGAAGGTCCCTTGATCCCCAACATCCTACGAATTCAATATCCAGTCTTTAGGCCTCTTAGTTATTCACAAGAAGTTGTGTAAAGATTTTAGCTTTTTCGACCCCTGTGAACTTGAATGAAGGTCTAGGTCAATGTTTTGAACAAACTTGGTAGCCCTTCATCTCAGCATGCTACAGGTTATGTATCAGTACAGTGGGCCTTTCAATGCAAAAAAATCACAGGGCGCACGGCGGACGGCACACGACGATGAACGATGCATGATGACGATTCAGATGACTTAATAACAACTAACATGTCCATTAAATACCATATTTTATCTGGATTTAATATGCCTACCTGCCAGAACTGTCATCACCCTATTTTTCCTTTTGTTGGAGATCAAAAGGGCGACTTTGTAATTTTCCTCGTCGTAAGATGGCTTGGAAGATTGTGTCAGCTACAGGGAATATGTATGAAAAATAATTCAGTGGTGTTTTAGTAAATTTATATGGTAAAATATTTTTTGCAATAATCTGTTCCTATGAAACAAGTTTGTCTTCCGTCATTCAAAAATCACTTGACTTTTGCATTTTGCATACTACGACATTTTCTATTATATTCAACAGGTGCACATGCATGATATGATGGGTAAAAGACCTTAACAAAATGTTCTACATTGTATGTGGGGTTGCCGTGGTGCTCATTATATTTGGAGACCGATTTATACCAATAATGCATCATTATATATTTGCTAATGGCCAGATTCCTATCCATTTAGACAGTCAGCAGATTTATATTTACAAAACTGAAATAATGTAATATGTTTACAAACCGATAGTTACCTGATACTCCTTCCTAAGCTTTGTTTGGTTAGCGGCGCCACCGTTCATCAGAACTTTCAGCTCCGTGTGGAACTTCATTCTGGGAATCAGAGTATCTGGCATTTCGAAGGCTTCAACAAGTAGCTGGTGTACAGCTATGTACTGTTCCTGGATGAGAATCTTGGAAGTCACTCAATGTCTTACATATACAATGACAATACTTACAATGGCATAATTGTGTCGAAATAGGTGATTAAGATGCGAACCTTATATAATTTTATAATGTGCTGTAATACAACCTTATTTTGTGTGCGATTAATGAAATGTCAAGAAGGACACAATATCGCAAAAAATGAATTTTAGGCATTGCAAAAACAATTGATTTACAATAACAGGTATGTTACAATGTTTTAATTTCAAATTCATTTATTCAAAATTTGATTTTGCTACCAATGGGTAGTATGTATTATTTATGCTTTTTGTGACTTACAACTGTTTGAACCATGTTGACTCTATCCTTCCGCATCGTTTTGATATATTCCAAGACGTCAATACGTTCTGTCTCTTTCCCGTATATCAAGAGAGCGTCCAGGGCCAGGAATGTTCCCGTTCTACCTATACCAGCACTGTCATTGAACGCAGTTTTCAATATTTATTCATCGCTGTACATTATCAAATACCTGAACAATTATTAAAACACATTATGACCGATAGGAGAGCATTGGTATATATATCTGTTCTTTTTTATCACTCAGTACATAGGAATATGGGTCGCTGGTTTGTCTGATGATAGCGCAATATGACAGGTTGTAGATTGTCATTTGGTGTCTTTGATTAGTTTTTGTTTCTTTTCCCTCTAAGTTTAAGGTATAGTTCTTTCATAATCATGCATTTAGACATTGCATTACACAACATAAACCGACCAAGACACTGATTACTAATTATGATAAAAAATAAACAATTTGAGAATGGTTGCATTTATACCTGCAGTGGACAACCATTTTCCCTTTCAATGTGGCCTCGTAGTTCTTGACGCGGCGGTGGAAAAGGACGAGTTCAGTTGGGTCGGGAGTTCCATGGTCTGGCCACGAAGTGTAGTGGAACTGGTGTATTTGTCGAACTGCCTTTGTCTTTCGAAACAGGAACGCACACATTTATATTCCAGATGTGCCATATGATTTCCAATATTAAAACAACTCAGTTCCACATTGTTATTAAATGACCCTATTCAAACTACAGTCTGTGTATGTCTCAATATGTATTGAACATAATCTAGTAATAGAAGTTCTGAATCATTTGAGAAGAAATATTGAAACAAATGTTACGTCAACATGATTCGATGGATCTCACCAATCTCAGCTGATAAACAATTTTGGCAAATCCAACATGTTTCTAAAGGATAGAAGTAATGACGGTCTTTCTTAGTGTATATTTGTTTCTATATTGATAGATTGATAGTTATTTCAGTTTAATACCTTCTTCTCTGTAACCTTCAGGTCCCTGATGACATAGAAGGCGTACGACCGTTCCCTGTCCAGTATGATGTTGTAGTGTGTCGTGACCAATGGTTGACCTTCATCTGGCCAGTACTTGTCACACTTTGGCTAGAAAATAACAAAACTCAACTGAAATTGTTTGCGTTCAATACATGGAAACAATATCAATGTTGTAAACTACAATACCATGTAAGATATGAAAAGTAGTTTTTAGAAATGGTTGGGGATTGGGGGTTGGGATGGGTGGAATTATTATTTTTTTTCCTTCTTTTTAAATACAAAATGACAAGTAATACAAACCGTCATAAACATGGTATTTTCCCGCGCTTTAATTCCATACACTTTAATAATTCTTTTGTTTATTTTTCATATTTATGATTACCTGCAATATACAATAACTAGGAAAAATGAGCTCTAATGTGTAATGATCGCAATCTAAATAAAATAGGATTGTAAAATAAACAGTTGTACGTACACGTCCTCCCTCGACTAAATTTGTTAACATGACGATTTTCCCCGTGTTGAGCTGCCACATCATCCTCCAGAAATCGTTAACAGTGCCAGGTCGCGGTCCTTATCAATAAAATAATAATGTGTTATTTCAAAATACAATTTTTCGGCAAATTATTTTTTTATCAAACACATGCTTATAAAGCAATTATATTTAAATATCACCTGTTTTCTAACATATAGCATTTAAACAGTAAGAGTGAATCAGTTCCACATCAAAATGTGTTCAACATGTGAACAAAGAATACGAAACAATGTGGCGATTGATCCTGAGAAATTATAATGATGAGAGATGCAAAAAATATGTGCCGGTAAATACTATTAGTTTTCATACACCCGAGCATTTATATGTTTTTATGAAAATGTTTTGTTTTTTCTTAAAATTTTTCTCAATATTTCGCTGCAATCATATTTACCTTGTGTTGCAACGTACTCTTTATGTTTTGTAACACTCTGTAAAATGAGAAGAGAAATAGATTGACATAAACTTGATTAATATGATAAAGCAAAGGATATTATCTTATAATTAATTAAATTCATTTATATTTGTTTTCATACTAAATCCTACTTTCTGACTGACAGATTCTTTTTTTCATATACTATGAAGAAACAAATTGAGAATGACGCGAAAACCCGACGTTCAGATGACTTCACAATAAAGTCGTTGACGTTTCGTATTGATTTAGAAAAAAACAGTCCTTTGGAAATTCAGCGGAATTGTACGTTTAAACGTATTTTATGTAATCAAATAGTATGAGGAATAATAATAAGCATTGATGAAACTAAATTTTAACTATGAAATGAATTTTGCTTGCAAACTTTCTACGCGAATTCACACAATTTGCAAACAAAATTTCTTTTGTACCCTAATGGAGTTAGAAATAGTGACATAAATGCTTAAATACATCTTACTTACGTCTATGTAGTTAGCGTTTATATAGTCCGAGTGAGAATCGTTTCCAACAGCCTTCAGAACAACACGGGAATGATCATCTGAAATAGAATTCGGAACCAATTAACAAAACCAAAAACATTATTGATAACTGTAGACAATTCTACTTACGAATTTTAGTTTGTTTAAATTCGTTTTATCTAGCATAGTTTTATAGAGAAATAGGCGAAATGATCGAAAAGGCGTATTTTTATTTCAGTTATTTTGTAGGTGTAGTTACATTATCTTTAATCGGAGTACAAATATTATAAACCGTTATAATGTTATTTTGTACATATAAACGTTTTTGAAACATTTATTCATATTAGACAATATAAATTATACATATATATATATATAATATGTTGAAAATTCCTATTAAAACAAATATAATATCAAAAAGGTAATTCTATATGGAGAAATGGTACTATACTTTAGACACATCTCAGAGGTGTTTATTTTTAATCAGTTAGTACAGAATTGAAAACAGTATGATCATCTGTCAATTTTGCAACTGACAAATGACACGATCGATCGAAGTACAAGGTTGGTTAAAAGCAATTATCCGTTTTGTCAATTTACATGTTTAGTGTTCTGTATAGCACCTTGTCGGCAGTTCAAATGCCACGGAAACAAGACGTAATGAAAAGTATATTAGCCCCAACATCATTAAAATAATTTGAACTGAACACACTAAAACATGATAACAATGCGGTAAAACGGTTTATATAACAATCGTAGAGTTTAAGAAGGTTTATCACCCTACTAAAGACGTACTTACAGGGAAACGTGGTCTTAAATCTATTCTTTGCCTTGTTCTGTTCCATCTTCCCAATGTCATGTTTATGTAAAGCTCCAGACGGTAACGACTGCATCAAGAAAGAGATAAGTATAATGGGCTGTACAACACTTTACTTATACATAACGCGCTCAATATGTTCATCTCAGTGCATGGAATATACACTACTAAAATGTTCAAAAAATCGCTTATGTTTAAATATATCTCTTTTACACTTTGTAAAGAGTTGATAAATCATGCATTCCTTTTTTTCATTGCGTAAGCAAATATACCTTGTATTCATCCTCAAAAGCCTTGGCCTTATTTTGCAGTTTCTTTTCGACCATTGATTTGAGCCCGGAGACGAAACTTCCCACAGAACCGTGGTTATAGTAGTCAGTATCGCTAGGTGTGGACTTTCTGGGGACCTGCTCGATGTTTAGATATACATTGGAGGAGTTCGTAGGATTTTCTTCTGGATCTGTAGTATGTATCACACAATTGTATAAAATAACATAAATTATATATTGGTAAGTATCAATCATTTCATGTTAATAAACTGATGTGACAAAAAGCCGAAAAAAGGTATACCAAGATAATATTGTGCTCCGAAAGCTGTGTTGTTGGATAGCTTTTGGATATGTAATTGTAATTGTAAGTATTATACTCAAAATTACGAGATTGTTAGCATATATTGGTAATAAAAAAGTGTTCCGTAAATCATGTTATTAGGAATTCTTTGCAATATTTTTTAATGTTTTCTTTAGCCAAACAGAGTAAGTTTAATGTCTGAGCTCTTCTGGCAAACCACTGATATTCTGCAGGTTGATAACTTAGATATTTGTTAATGCATTGTTCCAGCGTTGTTTAATGCATGATCTATGGAATCATGCCAGCAGGGAACAACTAAATTTGTTCTAAGGGCATTGTTAAATCTTGCTCTGGGATTGAGAGCATAATTGTTTTAGTGATCATTATATACCTCTGAAAGTAAAATACACAGAATCGTCGTAGCAATTTTGGTTTATTATCGTTATTTAAAAAAATGAATAGAAAATATGTTAAAGATGATCCACCGCCGACAGAGCATAAATGATACTCATTATTTGAACTATAATTGGTGTTTTATCGTGTATATATATATGTCTTATTAACATTTAATCAATATTAAAATAATTTTATTTGCCTTTGGTGCATGCGCAATCAGTACTTCATTCCATATAGGATATAGTGCCACGGAATTTTTTCGGGATGCAATTAATTATTTTTTCATATTTTTAACTTGAAGCAAAATTAGAAGCTCAAACTTTTTACTGTTGGTAATGGTGTAAAGTAAGTAACTTTGTAACTGAAGAAAAATTCTTAATCGTCTGCTCCTGTTTTTGATAGTGAAAGAATACCATTTGTCGGCGGTGGAGCATCTTTAATAAAATATGAATCACCTCGGCTATTTCTTCCTTTTTGAGCTCCCTGGTATCCCTGGTCTTCTGTATCGTGTGGCTCACTGTATATGTTGTGCTGGTTAACATCACTGTATGGTTTCTGTTTACCACCGTTTGCCTGTCGTCTGAGGAATGGCAAGGACATTAAAACATTGTAAATAAGTGTAGTGACTAATATCGAAATTAACCACTAACATCAGATTAGTTATGCAGCGCTAAACATTAAAGTAATGGCTAATATCAACACACATATTTTGTTATGAATTCGGATTACACATTTGCATAATCTATACATGAACTAATTTTGTTTTTAGTATAACGTCCTGTTCAGCGGTCAGTACCTTGCAACTGTAGAGGTAGATATGTCGGGACATCTTAACCACTCGACCATTGGATAATTCTCATTTTGAGATACTATGCTTTGATTGCTTTAATAATATGTTTCGTTATGCTTATGATTTGGCAATGTTTATGTTTAAATTGGATACATATATTACATTAAAGTAGCCACTACAAATACTTTGATAAGGAGACGATGCTCACTGAAATATTATAGATATATAAAGTATGCAATAATTATAATTCTTATATATTTTCGTTACAGGAAAGAGGATGCACACATTTTATTACCTTCTAATAAAGATGATTACAACAATGGCAACAACAGCAACAACCAGAACTGCAACGACGGCCCCAACTATTGGACCAGCATCTACTGAGGGGGTGTCGGCGTCTTCGACTTGTTTATATAATAAAATAGCTTATACTACAACTTGAACATAGGTATTGAACTCGAATGATTGGATAGGAATTCACCAGGTTTATCTTTATGATTATGACTAATGGTTTGATTTTTGGCACATCATTTTTGATGAACCTACATAAAACTTACAGCATTCAATAGTCTTTAATATTTTTCGGAGAGGTTGGCTTCATAATATACAGTAAAAATGACAATAGAAACACATACGTTTACTTTTCCTACATAATTTCCCTTCGTAACCAGCGTCACATGGCGATACACAGGAGCCAGAATCGATGTCACATGTACTACAATGCCCACAGGTCTTGTTACATCTCTGTCCGTACAATCTATTGTTGCACTCTGTCAAAAATAAAAGTGTTGATGAACTTCATCCGATAAGTTTTCCATTAATTATGTACATATAAAAGAAGAGGAGACCAGGACCCCCAGAGTACTAGCTTGACACTCTAAAGATAAGTCAACCTACTCAACTATAATCGGCCCAGTTCAATTCCGCTACAATTCTCCATATCGTTTCAAGGTTTAAGCACCCGAAGGAATATGTAACCCTTATACCACTACCAGGGTACTTATTTTAGCAACAATTCTGTAACATCGAAGAAGAAAGCGTAAAGGTCAAAAGGGCTCTCGAATACTAGCCGGATGGCCTAGCCATTGAGCTACCTGGTCAGTGATAATTGGCCCGGCGCAATTCTGCTAAAATGACATACCTGTTGATGATTTTTATAAATCATACTTAACCTATTTTTGCATTTTAATTACCTTTGCATTCTCCAGAGTTCCGATCACATTCGGCACAGTTGTTGATGCATGGCATCGTACAGTTTGGACTATATAATCCTCTGGCACATTCTAGAATGAATCAATTTCGCATCAAGTAAAACATATAAGACAATACTTATTTGCATAACGAGTTCTGAAATTTAAAAAAAAATCAGTCGAAATTACATTTTCATAAAGAATATATTATAGCATGTCCCAAAAACGTTGCGAAAGCTAGACCCGAGCTTTGAAAAAAATATATCGTAAAACACTTTTTAGCAAAATATTAAATGAACCATATGATTGTATGATGATTTGTATGACACATTCAATTTGTTATCAAAACATTTATCATTTATCCAATTAGCAAGATGTCAGGTAAATATTTTGTAATCATCGTGGCTTTATGGTTTAGTCGCTTGATGATGTTAAAGTTTATATTATGAGGTAATTATTCTGATTTAAAAAGTCTTATATTCATGCTCAAGTATTGCCAAAACTATGCAAATCAACTTCGATGGCTCAGGCGTGATTTGGGGTCTTAGAAACGGAGGAAAGTTACGTGATCAAGCAGAAAAAAGAAATATCATAATGAGAATGTTCGCTCTACTCGGTCAATGGGAATTCTAATTAACTGTGATAATATTTGGAAATTTATTCTACCGGAAAACAGATAAAAACATTGCGCTTACCATTGCAGTTTCCGTTTTCCTTCATACAAAGTCTGTCTTTACAATTGGCGGAGCAGTTCTGCTCACATTTCGCGCCGTACGTCTGAGGAACACAATCTTTAAAAAATGTATAACCCTATTGCATTAAGCGAGTATGTGTTCTGATAGCTTTGATTTATCAATTGTATGTATTATACAATATGTGTATGCATATTTAAAGATATCTGATAAAATCATGAGTGGAAATAAATAGTTTCAAAAGCAGAGTGCATATTTGCTAATTAAAAGTCATAATTTTCATATTATAGATCATTCGTACAGCTTTTGTTGTGCTTAGCCACAGAGCATGTCCTTACAGTTCCAAGAACAAATCTGTTGACATGCATTAAGTCACATGATTTGAAAAGGACATTTTAGAGTGTGATTTTAAAATGCATCGATTGCCTTTATGGTCTTAGACTTTGTATTATAATTATCTTTTATCATGAGTACCATGGTACAGTATTATGAAAGAAATCATTCACTCTGGCAACGGTACATCATTTAATTGCAGCAATGAAGCTAGTTGCAACAGAATAGGAAAAACATGAACAAATTCTAAATTAATATAGTGTTATTGTACGAATTGTTAAGGCGGAAATAATGTTGACTCTTTACTTTCAGATACGAAAAATAGCAATGAAGCTAGTTGCAACTGAATATGAAAAAATGAACAAATTCTAAGAATGTGATATCAAATACTCGCCATCGATTTTACATGTTTAGAGTATATTTTATATCATAAATTGAGGAATTTAACTACACAATATCATGATGATAAAAAGTCACTCACCCTGGCAGTTTCCCGTGGCTTTATCACATGTATCAATACAATGTATCGGACAGTTTAGTTCACATTGGATTCCATATTTTCCAGCGATACACAGGCAAAAGTGCCACGCATGTAAATCATGCGTGGCAATTTTCATGTGATATTTATTGAAGCGTTACTCCAAAAAAAGTACCCACAATGGCGAAAACATTCACTTTTGACCTGTACAAAAAACGCGAACTTGTTGTCTAGTGATA
Organism: Argopecten irradians; assembly: GCF_041381155.1. Classification (NCBI taxonomy): domain Eukaryota; kingdom Metazoa; phylum Mollusca; class Bivalvia; order Pectinida; family Pectinidae; genus Argopecten; species Argopecten irradians. The sequence continues at coordinate 817,818 of NC_091139.1, forward strand.
CTATGCTTTTCTGCATGTTATTTGAATCCGGCCCTATAAAATAAATTATAGGTGCGTCATATTTGCGAAAAAATATTTAAAAAAAAAACAACAACGGTTACATTCTTTCGAAAATTAGGAATCACAAAACATATTTTGAGAAAGATTTTAATGAACCAAGACGGGAAATTGATAACACATTGATTTTTTTTTTTTTTTTTTACTTTCACAAAAATTTAAACAGCAACATTATTAAAATTATTTTTTTAATAACTGACATATAAATGCATTCTGATATATATATAATGGATTCAATGTAATAACATAACTGGTATCCCGAGCTAGAATATATAAGGATTTTAAATTTAATTAGCCATTGTTAATCAACTGATAGACATGTTTAGTATTACCTTTCGATTACAATTGCTAATATGCATTAAAAAATTATAATGAAATTCCTAGTCAATTCCTAGATATAATTATAAATATTTTGTGGTCAATGATATGGCTTCACAAAGCCTGTTAGGATGGAATCACAGGAATTGCACAAGGACTGTGACGTTTCTGACGTCACTAATTACATTCTAACAACTGGTATCAAGTGTTTTTATCAAAAAATAATTCTGATTTTAGTTCAGCCAATATAGTTAGGTTCTTTTTCTTTTTTTAATAATAATTCTTAAAGATTAAGTAGCAATTAAAAGGATCTGACCACTCTTTGACGAATGTTCATGAATTTTTAATTTTTTACTGGATGAGGCAGCCTAACCCGTTGTTAAAAAATTGTTCGATGTTTTTACAAAAATTGTTTTAAAATTTAATGATTTCAAAAAGGGTAAAGGGCTTTGGAAATTTAATAACCCTTTATTACATGATCAAAAATATTTAAATTGGTGAATAATACAATAAATGCTCTGTAAAATTACAATACTGTCTTCCTATATATAATTTAGATTATATTGATAATATTCTAGATAGTAACCTTCAATTTGTAATAAATGATCATTTTTTTCTTGAGACACTCCTAATGGAAATAAGGGGCAAATCAATTTCTTATTCATCTTATAAAAAAAAACATAGTTTGTTGAGAGAAAACAATCATAGAGATGATATAATTTAGATTGAAAACCAGAACACAGTTGATACATAGGAATTGAATAGACAAAAAAAAAAGAATTAGAAAAAGTTTGATTGGAAAAACTTAAGGGTTGTGTAATTCGGTCCAAAGCGTTATGGATAGAGGAGGGAGGAAAATCTACACAGTATTTTTTCAATTTAGAAAACTGGAATTTTGTATCAAAAACCATTCCGAAACTTGAGAAGGAAAATGGGGGGTTTACTACAAATCAATATGAAATTCTTAGTGAAGTAAAGACCTTCTACGAACAATTATACTCTGTCGACAATGACATAGAAGTAGATTTAGAAGATTTTTAGATGGTTTTGAAGTTTCAAAATTAAAGGATACAGAATCTTTAAATTTGGAAGGTCTAATAACATATGAGGAGGCATCAGTAAAACACTTAAAAATATGAAACATAATCAAAGTCCCGGGTCAGACGGGTACACATCAGTGTTTCTGGAAAAAATAGGATTTTTTTGTTGTCAGATATATTAATCATGGTTACTTATTAAATGGTCAGCTTTCAATTACACAACGTCAGGGCATTGTTACCTGCATTCCAAAGCCCAAACAAATCAAAATATTTTATTAAAAACTGGCGTCCCATTTCTTTATTAAATATATTTTTATAAAATTGCCTCTGGAACAATAGCTAACAGATTTAAAAATATTTTGGATAAAATTATAAATTCAGATCAGACTGGTTTTATTTCTGGTATATATTTAGGGGAAAACACTAGATTAGTTTATGGCATCATGCAATACACTGAGGAATTTGATATCCCGGGAATGTTTTTAATTCTTGATTTTTGAAAAAGCTTTTACGTCCGTGTCCTGGAAATTTATTGATGAAACTCTTAAATATTTTAATTTTGGAAACAGTATTAGGAATTTGATAAAAGTTTTACATTGTAATGCTAGCTCTGCAATTAATCAAGGAGGTGATTTGTATTATTTTTAATATTATGCGCGGTTGTCGTCAAGGTGATCCAATTGTCCCTAACATGTTTATTATCTGTGCAGAAGTTTTAGCCATTCGTATTAGAAAATAACAAAATTATTGTTGGTATAAATGTAGAAAATTGTAATTTTTTAAATTCTCAATATGCTGATGATACATCATTAATACTTAATGGTACCGAAAATTCATTAAGGGCTGTAGTTATGGAATTAAATAATTATGCAAAAATTTCAGGACTTAAAATAAATAAAGGAAAATCTTAGGTTATTTGGATTGGTAGTAAAAAGTATAGCAGTGATACACTAATGCCAGGCTTGAACTTGCAATGGGGGGTTACTAAATTTACACTTCTAGGTATTGAATTTCATGTCGATCTTCACAAAATACCAAAATCGAACCATGATAAAAAACTAATTAAACTCAAAAATCTATCGCAGACATGGAACAGAAGGAAATCATCTTTTTATCTTGCTTCCAAATTTGGAAGAAGGTTTTGTAAAACAGCTCAACAGTATTTTATTTTTAATTATCTATGGAATGATGGTTCAGATAAAGTTATGAGAGATGTAATTATACAAAATTATATGGATGGAGGCTTAAAAATGATCAATCTCACAGCTTTTATAGATTCATTAAAAATTGGGTGGATAAGGAGAATATTTAGATCTAATGGTAAATGGCGTATGATTCTAAACTCTAAAGTTAATTTTCATCATTTGGCTAATTGTGGAAGTGAATACCTTAGTAAGATTTTGACAAATTGTAGAAATGCTTTCCGGAAAGATGTTTTTACAACATGTTACAAATTAAGATCAAAGGGGAATCAGTTAAAAGCAGAAGAATAATCTGTATTCAAAATTCCAATTTGGTACAACAAAAATATTATTGTTGGAAATATAACTGTTTTTACATATCTTGGTTTAGAAAGGGAATTATAACCATACAAGACTTGTTAAAAAGTGTTTCTCCATATTCTTTCTTTACATATGATGAATTCTGTAATATTTATGGTGTGATAAGTAATTATCTTCAGTATCATGGACTTATATCTAGCATTAAAAAGTATCTGAAAAATGTACATGTACCAAATGAAAAAATATTTTACCTAATTATTCCTTTTAGCCTTGAATTAATATTGAAAAATAACCGTGGAGTCCAAGATTTTTACAGAGTTCTAGTTAAAAATGATACGGCTATAACTGGCCAGCATAAATGGAGAACCTCTTTTGACTATGTTCAAGAAACGTGGAAACAAATATACAATATACCCTTCATGTCTACTAATAATACTTAACTTCAATGGCTTCATAAAAGATGAATAGATAGCAAAGAATAAAGTAGAATTTGTCGACTGGAAGGGATGTTAATAAACCAAAGATGTTATTTTGGGTTATTTCCACTGTTACCTTTGTTCCGCTCCCAAATATAATTGCTACTTTTTTCTCAATATCACGTCACAAATTGTTAACGTTACCAATAACTGAATGGCTTCATAATGCTACTTTTCGCTGTTGAAATAAGATGTTTGACGGCATCGGAATACCTGCTTTTTTATTTGGCTTTCATATTTTATAGCTTAAACTATCTACTCAAAAGGATACATGTATTTGGTCAATAATCTATCTATCCGTAAAAGGACCCTTCTGGTGATTTTGGATCGACGCACATACTAGGCTTGATCGACAACAAGTTGTTTACTGTACCTAGTACCTACATTGTATATAAATCTAGATTCAAAAAGAGATTCAGAAAGTTGAAATGCATGGAATTGTTGTTCATAAATAAATTATTTGTTATACAATGTATATACATTCCTTAATATATAATTATGATTTTTTATTATTATTACTGTCATTTTACAAATGATATAATTGCGGTAGAAACAGGCAATGCTCTAGGGGGTAATGGATATGGAATTAATGTCGAACTCGGAAGATATTTTGTAAGTTAAAGAGGGCTGCGTGCTTAAGCTCGTGTTTTTGTAACTTTAGCAAAATAAAATAACTCTTATTCCTTCCTTGCCGTGACAATGTCTTGTGTATACATGTGTTGTATTGTAAATGCCATATTTAGTCTAATATGGTATTTGAACACATATATCTTACTTTCTATATCTAACATGTCTGTCGAGCAGCCATGAGCATATTTTGGTTGTTAAATAAGCATATTTGCAAGGAGACTTAAATCACTATTTTTTCTGTATGTGATTGAAAGTTGAGAGGAAAATTATATATAAAAAGCTAACGTGTTTGAATAATATTTAATGGTTTGCAGATGAATTTGTGATATTGAACGTAGTTTTTTAAAGATAGAGTAGATGCTGTTATTTAATTAAAATATTGCCTTGGTAAAATATTACTCACCCTGGCAGTTTCCTGTGGTTTTATCGCACTTTTCCTTACAATTCACAGAACAGTCCAGCTCACATTGCGCTCCATGCTTTCCAATGCTACATTCTTACATATGATCAAATATGAAACTATGAATACAACAAATGTGTATCAATTGTTATGTGATAGTTGTTGGTTTTATTCCTAACTATTTTATCACAAAAACATTCAAATTAAAAAAAAATCAACACTTACCAAAACAGTGTCCTGTAATCTGATCACAATTGCCTTTACAGTTCGCAGGACAATCCAGTTCACATTTATAACCATAATTCATATCAATGCATTCTAAAATGAAAATAAAACAGCTACGTATTTCTCAAAGGAATGAATAGAGGTGTATTTGGTTCGCTATTATAAATATTTTCTGAAATTTCACATTACTTAATATATCATTTGGACCATTAGTTCACATTCATTGTACTTCGCTTGTGTTTGGAGGAAAAAAGTCATTTTTAAACGTGATTTTCTTTTCTATTTTAGCGTGTTGAATAATTATAACAACTTATTTTTGAGTATTTCTGAGTTGTTGACGTCGTGTGGCATACGATGAAACCGCATGAATTAATACCTGAACAAAACATAACCAACCTTCACAGTTTCCTGTGTCTTTGTAGCACTTTTCCTTACAATTCACAGGACAGTCCAGCTCACATTGCGCTCCATGTTTTCCAATGCTGCATTCTTACATATGATCAAATGTGAAAATTATGAATACAACAAATGTGAATCAATTGTTATGTGATAGTTGTTGGTTTTATTCCTAACTATTTAATCACTATTGCAGTTCACATTGCATTCCATGCTTTCCAATGATATATTCTTGCATGTAAACAAATATCAGAATTATGAAAACAACGAATGTGCATTTATTTTTTTTCCTTTGACATTTATTGATTATTCTTTAATAATTGTAACACAAATATATTGAAATTAACTAACCAAAGCAGTGTTCCGTCGTTTGAGCACATTTTGTGCAGGTATCAGGGCAATCCAAATCACATCGATAGCCACGCTTTCCATCAATGCATTCTGAAATGTAAACGAACATAACTAAATGTTTCTCAGATGTATGGTTAATGATCATTATTGTATGAACGTCTAGAATAATAACTGTATCATATAATCTTAATGGTAAAATATAAGTCGTAAAATTATATGTTCTGTGGTTATTTCCATTGTATCATTGTTTTATTTTTCACAATTGTTCTTAATATTCATCTCAAAGGTAACACTACATTCTAGTAATATATTCTGATTAGCAAAATTATTTTGAAAATAATCAATACTTGTAACTGATATTTTCAAGCTTGTTAATTTCTTTACCGTAACAATGTCTGTGTACAGATGCATTGTGTTGTAAAGACAGCGGACTTTATTACGGTTGTTTAAATTGATATGATATTTAAATACACATTTTTTTATTCCTACAGAATGCGTCGATCAGAAACAATGTACAATATTCATACCACTGTTTAAAAGACATGTCGGATTAGACAATAATCATGGTGAAAATGTCGTGTTTTATATGTATGCCATGTCTTGTCTTATTTAGCTTGATAAAAAGATTACACATTTACACACTATATTATTTTCTTATTTCTAAAGAAGTACACTCATCGACAAGTCATGTACACATTTTTTTTAACAAAATGGTATTATTTTATTGACAAACAGTTTTCACTGACCGTTTATTCCTTACCTTTTGACTCATTACACAGCAAAAAGTGCAACATACGTTTGAAAAAACATGCGTTAAAGGTATGTTTAAATCATGCGTTTTACGTACGTTTTGTGTATCTTTCGCGAGGGTGATTGAAAATTTAGAAAATAAACATTAATCGATGAAAAAAGAACGAGTTTGAATAACAAACTATTGTTTTGCCGATTCATTTGTGATATCGGTTAACATTTTTTAAAATACACAGCAGAACTTATTTATCGAAATTTTGTTTTTATGTCAAACAGCACCAATATCGTGGTGGTGTTTAAAAAGTCGAGTACATCGGGTACGATAATATACATGGGGATATGTGGACCATTATTATTATGATTTCTATTCATTTGTGTGGGAACTTCAATTTATGAAACATCTTAATGACAGCTTAGAGGAGTTGGTATATTTGCTTTCTAAAACAAGCCCTATACATATTTTCAGGTATGGGGTTTGTTTACGTAGGTGGTATACAGTTGACAACTACTGAGCGCATATGTGTCGATTCACGCCCTTTATATATATATTACACTATCTTCGCTGTATATTTGTTAACTTGCATTGTCAGCTTTAACTAATTGTTGAGGAAAGGATGAACTACTAACCAGCACAAAAAGCGTTACACGTGTCTGCACTGGATACTCTTAATTGAATTTAACCCTCCCTTACATCAAACAATAGGCATGCAAGTACATCTTGCAATCTTTAAAGACAGGTGTAAGATGGATATCTGTTTTTTTAACGTTAGGAGGCTTTGTAACACAGTGGTAGAAAACAGATGGAATAAATAATTAGGGGATAGAATGCCAGTTATTTTTGAAGATTAAATCATGATTTTAGCCTGAAAACGAGTCGAAATGACATTTTCTCCCCTTCTTAAACTGAATATAGATGTAATACTGTGTACATATCGTATTGTTCTAGAATGATTGATTCGAGAACTTATCAGTGCATTTAAGATAAAGACACTTGTGTGTGAAGAATCTTATGACATTTTTTCTCTTGCCTCGATGCAACGACCAAAACGGCTACGAAGTTTGTTCTACGTACGATCGATTGGCCTAAGCAACAAGTAAGTTAAGGCTTGGTATGTTTTCTAAAAAATGTTTTGGGAATTACATAACATTTTTTGAATAAAGGTAATGGGAAATAAAAACAGTACAGCTCGACTAAGATTATTGATATCGAAGTTCTTTTTTGCCATTAATTCATGTTTCACGTTCAAAATCGTTTTGACATACATGAGTAACACAAATTGTATGAGTGATATAAAAGAATGTTTTGATTTTACTTTAAAGCATTGACGTCATAATAACTTCAACACTTTAAGGACATTGACACGTCAATGGACATTATACCTGTAATGAAGAATGTTACATATTTTGTAAGACATGTTTATTTTGGTCTAATGCCCCATTTCTCAGCAAATTAAATGAAATCGTGGCTCTGTTAGTATTACCAGAACTACAAAAAGTAAACAACAACACCAGAAAACGTTACCCATTCATCAATTAGGCATTATAAAATAAGAATAACTCTTCGATTCCTGTGTACTTCAGTTGCTCAAATGTCAGGGATAACTTCGTTTTGACCGCATTTTGCAAACCTGTGTCTTTTAACACAATCGTTGCCTAAATTACATACATCATTTTTTTAAACTGCTTTTTTAGAAGAGAACAAAATTGATGATTACAGGCTTTTCGCAAATGAAATCGTATAATTTTACGTTCCCAAGTGGGTCAGTTGCCAGGTACTGACCATTGTTTGGTGTTTTTTCTCCGGGTACTCCGGCTTTCCTCCACCGACAAACATTGCACGTCCTTAAATGACACTGGTTGTTAATAGGACGAAAAACTAATAAAAACTAAAACGTTCTGTATTGAAGACATTATTTAACTTTGAAAGTGTAACATAACTTACGTTCACCTGTATATTAATTTTTAATCTAATAAAACGTTTTTATATATTTAATGCGATACAGGATTTATGATCAGTATTAACAGTAAGCATAGTACCCAAAATTAGAGAATGCATTTTCAAATTAATAAATACTATGCAAGAACTTATCGCTCTTCATTATGGATAATTATCAATCTGACGCTATTCAAAATCATATTTTTTTTTTTTTTAACAAAATGTGTTGTTTTTATTCTTTTCATTGTAAACTGCAAAAACATCAGTTTGGACTTAAAGTGTATATGGACATTAGTGGATTTGTGGATGCATACCTTAGGACGAAATAAGCCAATATCATTTTATGAGATTTGGCAAGTTCATCATCTGTTGGCTATCTCCATTATTTATTAAAGGTACAATCTATGATTTTATGAGTTCTTAAGCAGTTGGTGTCGTATTTTTGACATGAATTGGTGTGCACATACATTAACAGATATCATAGAACAACCAATATATGTAACATACCAATTCATGTCAAAAAGAAAACCAATGTTTATATTAACATTTATATAGTCATTCCCATTATAAAAAGAAAAGGGGTGGAAATAAAGTATAAAACCCAAAGTTATACGCTTTGTATAGTGAAAAATAGTATTTGATGAAACAGCCAATGATTTGGCGAGAAAACATTGAGTTCTAGCAACTTCCGGCGAGTTGCCACGGTAACCGACTAAACAATAACAGAAGATGAAATAGTCCCATCGAAAAACACGGGATATACAACGATAAGTACTACATTGCAATCCATTTCAAATATTTTCATAAAAATATATTTCTATGTTGATAAATTTTCGGAATTTGTTATATTCTTTAGTAAATTATCATTGTGACGTAAAACGCCGTGTTTTTCTGACCTCTAGAACTCTGATTATGGTATTTGTACGCCAGAGCCTAACTGCTATTGTTAATATCGGAAATCAGACATATTGGGCTTATTAGAAACATATAGGTACTGTGTAGTGACAATGTAAAAATAGCAAGTTCTTGTTTTGTAAGATAGATCATGCCGAAAAATGTACAATATTTAATACTTGCACACGAGTATCTATTCAAATTAGAAAAAATAAATATGGGACAAATATCATATTATTTTGTCACATAATCCACCAGAGTGATTTCGTCTGTGTAATATTTTTGCGTATGTTACTAGTGTAATATCTACTGGAGCGATTGTCATTTGATAGAGTTTCATTGTGACGTCAGACAGAACCAATCTCTGCTGGATTTTGGGAATACGTTTTTGGCGTTAAATTCTTTATAATGTAAGTTTTTGTAATAATGTTATAAAAAGTATCTTAAATCTGTGTTCATTTTATGATATGAAATTTAATGAAACTCATGGCTCGTAAAAATACAAAAAAAAACTAATATGAAATGATTACTCATGTAACATCCTATATATATTACACAAGCATGCATATGGAGGAAGTGAGATTATGAGAAAAGATACGTAATCAAACAGCTGATTCTGACCTTTTACATCTTGCTAGGTTCGATCTTTTTTACGATAAAAAATAAAAATAATAACAATAATATGTTCGCTCTATTCAGTCAATGGAAATTTTAATAATCTCTGAAATATTTTATTGACAGTCTACCAGAAAATAATTATAATAATGATAAATATTACGCTTACCGTTGCAGTTTCCGTTTTCCTTCATACAAAGTCTATCTTTACAATTGATGGAGCAGTTCTGTTCACATTTTGCGCCGTACGTCTGAGGAACACAGTCTTAAAAGAACGTATTACCGTATTATTTAACAGTTATGTGCTCTGATAGCTTCGATGTCTCACTTGTATCCAATATACATTTTTGTATGCATATATAAGATTCATAATAATATCATCATTGAAAATAAAACAGGTTAAGACACAATACTAGTTTCCAAACTATGATAGCGACAATTTATGTTAATATTGATTGTTGTAATATAGTTTTATTTGTATTATACAGAAAATGCCTTTGAAAAATAAACAATTAAAAAAAAAAAAAAAAAAAAAACAAGTCAAGACAATGTATCATTCGTATAGCTGTTTATGCTTAGCCAAAGTGAATGTTCATACAGTTCCCAGAACATGTTGACAAGCATTACCAAAGTCGATGTAGTACACCATTTGGTAAGAACATTTTAGAAATCCATTCATTACCTTTCAAATTACGATATAAGATATTTTAGTACAAATATCTTTTATCACGAGGTTTGATAATTGTAAAAATGGGTCATCCAGCTTGCAATGGTACATTTACATCGTTTAAAACACTGACACCTATGAGTGTGAGTTCATATTCAACACTATATAATGTTTAAGAAATTATGTTTTATATCTCATTTTATGGAATCCCAATTACTCAATATGATAAACATTCGTGTCTTCATCGCATAGAACACCAGATGAGTATTTAAACGTTTTAGATATTTTTCACAACATCTTTTTGTAATCATACAACAATCGTCATTGGGGAACATCACCTTTCGTAGGTTTAACAATTACTCGTTTTTACCTACAAACAGTCAAGAGGACATTATACGGGTAATGAGAAATGTTTCATACTTTGTAAGACACTGTAAATTTCGTTCTCTAAAGTGTAAGTATAACCAGAATTACAGAAAGTAAACAACAACACCAGAAAACGTTGTCAAATTGTCTCAATGATAAAAATGTAAATATATTTTACGTATTGATCCAACAGTTCTAATAGAAGAATAATTACTTTCATAACAACAAAAAAAAAAAAAAAACATTTCCTTTTTTTCAATTTTGAAATTGTGTCCTTTGATCATTTATCCCCTTGATACATCATTTAAAATGTCAGCAATATCATAACGTTGATCACTGGCATTCCAAAACGTATCTTTGGTGAACAGATCAAGGCCTATAACAAGAGTCAAGCAATATAACAAGAGTCAAGCAAAACATCTATAAAAACATAATGCACCACATATCGTATCTTCCAAATTCTAATGAAAAGGAAGCCAATACAAATGGCTTCTGTGAACCCAAATTCGCATTTTTGTGCTGTTTCAATCTCAGTTGCCATGATGACATTTTAAGGCAAAAACGCTATACGCGGTTTTCCTTAAGTTTTAATGATGACAAAATAGGATTTCACTGATTTTAATGTAACAATTAATAGTATGAAAACTTACAGAAACATGTCCCCGTTGTAGCGTTACAGTTACCACCATAACAGTTACCGGAACACGCACTGTCACAGTTACCGTCACCGTAAGTTCCAACTGGACATCCTTAAAGGAGGTTAGATATTGACATGGGTATATGTAGGAACTCATTGCATTTAACAATTAGAGTACATTTGCACACGCATTATTATACACAACCTCCCATACACACTCATACATACACTGATATACACATTAAATAAGATAAAACAAAAACAATATTTCGAACTCACCCCACACCTGTACCTCACACAATTCCAGAACAGCGTGATTGTCGTACCAGTCCTGCCGTGTTGGATTTGATCGATAGTTGTACACGGTCACGTACTGACTTACATTCGGACACAGGTGTGTCACATTCAGCTGTAGAGCACCTCTGGTCCTACTGGTGTCCTCAAAACAGAGGACACCATCTTGTGGTGAAGATGTGGTATTGGACACGTACAGTTGATAACCAGCAAATCTTTGCTGAAAATTATCTAGAAGCAAAATAAAATTCCGTTAGCTTCCATTAACTCATTGTCCACTGTTATTAAGGCCATGTGTGCCTGTAAAATGATATTCCATAATGCGGCAGTTGCATTACACAATCGACAAGAATAGCGGAAAACCAGATAATATATATTTTTTGTGATATAATTATTTTATTTTCAAAGGACTATGTATGGTTTGGGCCCTTTTTGGTCCCCAAATCCATCGAATTTATAAATTAATAATTAAGAAATAAAATTGTTGCATTTGACATAGGTAGTACATCCCTGGTTTAATTGTAATAATGTTTTGTAGTTTAGCAGCTTGAAGTTGTCTTGGTAACCATCCGAAATACGCATCATTTAAATTTAAATTTGACAATTTTGTCATTTAGTTTTATAAGTTTTTGATGGTTTTTTGTCTTGAACAAACTCAACATTTATTCTGAAAATGTAGGTAGCTAAGATACATCTTTAGGAGAAATATAAAATTTGTTCAGGGATGCGCTCTATGGTTTTTTTTATAAAAAAACGTACCAAAAATGGCCAACATTGACTAAATATCACCATTTAAAAAAAATATTTTTTGCATATTTAGGGTGGTTACACTGTACTATAACAACTACAAATGCAGTATTACATAATTGTCATACCTATTTCTTTAAAGATGTACTCGATATTTGATATTCAACATTTAATTACTATATTACAAGCTTAAAAAATTTGGTGGATTTGGAGGCCAAAAAGTGGCCAAACTATACACTGTCCTTTATATAATTGTTTATTTGTAGATATTATATTTGTATATATGTATTTTGAGTCTCTGGTTCATATACGACTTTATTAATACACTGCACGTCACACTAGCTAGCATTAGTGGAGTGGCTAAGCATAAAAATCATTCAAAGTTTGAAGAAAGCATGAAACTTTGCATATGGCTTCTTTAGGACAAAAGGTTTCAGGAAAAAAAATGAACAAAAAAAAACGGCCTCTGGTGGCCGCCATATTGGTTTTCAAGATGGCCTCCAAAACCACCTTCTGCAACCCATATCCCACATTCTTTACCAGTGTTAAAGGTTATGTGGAAGAACCGTGATTTTGTATATCAAGATAGCCACCGTGATATCAGACTTTTATTCCTGACCATAGCAAGGGAATTATCAGAAAATATCTAACCGAAATCACTCTGGCAGTCATCCGAGAGATACTTTTTGTGATGGGGATTCGCCCTAATATCAGACCTGCAGGCGGAAGTACTAAAGGCAAGGATGTCATTTGGGATTCGTCTTTCAAAAGAGGTTTCATGGATGAGATGGCCTCACTTATATTGCATAACCACGTTCATGCCCGACCGTCAACCGCATCTCAGGAAATTTTATATGGATTCAGGGAGAGATAGTCCCTCTATTGTTATTAATAAGATAAAATGTCAGGGATATTGGTTAAATGTAATCATCCTTAACGACTCCAACCATATTAGGAGATTTCACTTAAGGAATAAATTCGAGTAAGTTCATAGCAATATTTTGTCGCCAAAGCTTTGATGTCTACTTCGTCTGACATTAACCCTTGGGGTACGTCTATCGAACAGGTTTTTGCGAAGATAGTCATTGGTACCTCTATGTCAAAGCTTTACAAATGTTAGCTGAACCTTCGTAGAATTCCCAATTTCATTACAGGCTTAAAAGATGAAGATAGCAAAGGCAAGACAGATGATGTTGTTGAATTAAGAACATAGTTAAGGGCAATGCTAGCAGTTCAGTATATGCAAAATGAATCCATCTTAACACATAGCCATCATCAGTAAAACATGCATACGGCACAAGGGACTAGGTGCAAATAAATTGCAGAGATGAAGAATTGAAGAACAGTAAAACTACAACTTCTACTTCAAACTAAATGCAAACAATGGAGATGATAGAGAGTATAAACAAGATTGGGACCACATAGAAAGCAAAATAACTTAGTAAGATATTGGTCATCTGGACCTTGATGAATTTAGTTCTGGTTGACGTCGATATACATTTTATGTCAAAATGTGAGACCGATTGTGCCACCAGAAACTCTACTATCCCAGCTCCTAAAGAAAGTATAGTATTAAAAAGAGGGAAAAAAACCCTAGCCACTAAAAGAAAATACTTTCATCAATTCGTTAAAGTCAAATAGGGATGACAGACTTATGTGTAATATCTGAAGAAGGAATTCTTACATACACACGAGAAATAAGATGGATTGTGTTCTCAGACATCATCAGGTGACATGCGTCTAGATGTTCTTTTCAGTTGTTATGTATGACTTGGTAGATTAATAGGAGCTACACTGTGAGGAAGGATTTGAAAGGAGAAAGAGGAAATATTAAGGATTGGTAGAAAATAACAATGCCCTATAATGTAGGAATGGGCGTTCTTGTTTCCTGCACATTCAACTGAAAAGCTATATTGCCAACATTGTAAGTGATGGTAGTGACAAGAAATCAACTGTGAATTCACTATCAAAAACAGATATCAAAATGGCGGTCATGTTGAAATTTAATTAAGCATCAAATTAATTACATGTTAAACACTACATAAGTATAAGTACTCTCTTTATATTTGCTTGAAGTTAGCGCAGTCAATTAGATTTATTATATAAAAAGATATAGTTCGCAAAGTTGGCGGCCATCTTGAAATACAAAATGGCGGTCCTTCTACATGGCATTTAACGCTACCAGAATGTTCCTACAAATGTAATTATAAATAATATGGGCATTAACGTTTAAAATATGGGTCTAGCTGTTATAGAACGTGAGATATGAGTTGCAGAAGGTGGTTTTTAGCGATTTTTTAATTTTGAAAACCAATATAGCGGCCGCCAGGGGCCGTATTTATTTATTTATCTTTTTTTTTTTTTTTTTTTTTTGGGGGGGGGGGTCAATTTTTTTCTGAAACCTTATGTCCCAAAGAGGCCATATGCAAAGTTTCATGCTTTCTTCAAACTTTGAACGATTTTACCGAGATCGACCTAAGCCGCTCCGCTAAAAATAATGAGTGCAGTATATTGAGGCTAATCATGCAGTCAATGATTTCCATGAATAAAACGAGTAAACATAACCACTTTAATTAAATACTTCAAATAAATCCGTTCCAACCTGCAAAATGGTAAAGCAACATTTGGCATAGCTATGCTTAATAAACTTAATGCATTCGGCAGTGTATTTATGAAAGATTCTTTCATATAATTACTTCAAAAGGATGATGAAGATGAAGAGGTTAAGTTACTAGCCTAGCCTTTCACTTAGTCAGCCAAGGTTCGATCACTAGCACTGACATGAGAAAGTCAGGGGGTCACCTACGGGATCACCATTTGTTCATGTGTACGTATTTTATACTCACAAGTATTCGATTCAATCATATTTACCATATGATAAATCCGTACACGCGAACTTCTACAATGATTTGGTCGAGGAAACTTCTGCATGACAACATCCTTTATATTTCTTCTAAGGTAGTGGTCAATGTTGCCAATCAGTTATGTAATGATAATAATTATTGATATATAATGGCTGTAATCTAATTAGTTTGTACATTACCTCGATAGTATATTGTGATATAATTAATGGTGATAAACTCTCCAAGATTCACTCGCCACCACGCTGTTTTCTGACCTTCAGCCTTCGTATGTGAACAACAGCCAGATGGAATGGTTACTTCTTGGCAGCCATCCACAGCCTGCTCCGCTAGCCATATTTTGTCGTTCTGATTGCTGCTCTGCTGAGCAGTTCCTGACATGGCAACATTCCCTCGTGAAATACAAATACAAAATGCATTATGCAAAATAGAGGATTTAATTGAAGGAATGTTTTCCACTAAAGTCATTTACAAGGTGATACATATTTATCCCGTACAGAGTAGAAAATGGATTTTTTCTTTTGAAAAGTTTTGATTGCCTCAATCAAATAATATATAACATACATATTTAACGAACGCATCCCAATATCGTAGTATGCAAACTATTGTAAAATTCCATTGAAAGATTGGTTTGATACTTTCCCATTTCTGCCGTATTTTATTTCCTGTACTTTGAGTTAGCATATAGGTCGAATTTTGATCAATATTTCCGATTTATTTTTTTATATATGACATACATGCGTCCCAATTCGGAACGGTACCGTACACTTTCACAATTGATAAGGGCTATATTGATATTTTTAACAGAAACAATTTGTTGTAATACCAAACCTAAATGCTTTATGCATTGTCAGCCTTAATTTATAAAATAATTATAGAGATATCATGATAAAAATAATTAATCAAATGCAAGATTACAGCGTCGCAACAGAGAATGAGTGTTTAAGAATCAATGTGTAACACTAATACGTGATAATATTAACATGAAGCACACTTCAAGTGATATAAAAGAGGACACATTCCTGATTATATAGACACATGTGTTTACTGTGTCACACATGAGTTGTTTAACTATCTCTATTCACTTATTCACAAAAGTAGAACAGGTTACGCGACCTGAGAGGTCAGTCCGTGTGAGATCATACCAGAACTCCGGTCTCAGGCACGTGTTTCCGAGGAAAACAAACCATGGCCATACAAAGATTGAATACAAAATAGCAGAGAGGAAGCCTAAGAACATGTATAGGAAGGTAGAAGGTGATATATTGTATAATCTAAGGAAATTTAACACATTCTCCTTGAAATCGAGTTAACCCTGCAGCACAGATATCTGATTTTTATTATCTTTTTATAGAAGTTTCTGTTAATTATAATGACCAGTTTCACCAAAGGATATGTCTACTGTGTTTGAGGAATTATATCAACCTATTAACACTCAGAAAATTGAAAGGGCTCTACTCCTTTCTGGCGCGTCATGGCCACCGAACTGAAAACAAGGCTGTAGGCGCAGCATCAGCGCCATGTTGTAGTGCAAACATGGCCGCCAAGCACTGCTGAGTACCAATGTGTAGTGATTATTGGAGGAAAATTCAGTCTGTGTCGTTTCATCTTTTTTTCAAAAAAAAAAATGAAAAGAAGGAGAGGGGTCGTTAATCGAGACGAGACGAGGGTGCATTTTTCAAGGCATGGCGTATCAATATCAAAGCAGATCTAACGTTCCGTACCTGTAGTACCAATGGTTTATAAGAATAAGACACAGGGCACACACATTCATTATGTATATATCATTAGCTAGACATGTCATATTCCAATAGTAGGCATATTAGTCCATGGTTAGTTCTAATCAATCATTGTTCCTTAAGCTACTGATAAAGATCAATAATATTACGCACATATGTGTGCCACTGTCGAATCTTATGACAATATGTACTGTTGCAGTTGCTGTCTGTAGTGCAGATCGAATCCAACCATGTTTTGTATGTTCAACGGTGAGGAACTTTTTAAAGGGCATCTTGTATATATCGATGACGTCTATTGGAAGCAGTTATCGCCGTCTAAACTTATGTAAATAGTGTTTATCTAAACTTAAAACACACACAGTATAATACATGTAGCTGTTGTAACAATGCAACAAACATATGTACATGTATATAGTAATTCATTAAATGCATCTGTATAGGTTCCTACCTAGCTACTAGATACTGCTGTAGCGGGAAATATATCACCTTTTGATTAAAAGTCTGTCATAATGTGATATATTTTCCGCTACAACAGTAGCTAGTTTGTACCCTGGTTTCAACACATTACTATATGCTGTACCAATGTTTTACATTTGTTGACTTTTATCAGTTATTAATTGATTGACTTGAAATTTCCCATATTACATTTACTGAAGTAATTTAACCCAGGGTTGTCTCCAACATAATAATGTTGACTACCGGGTATGTGCCTTCAGAACTTGAATAAAGAGCGCGAAATTATCATGTGCTTCGTCATGGTGAGAGAACAAGATTTAGAAATGCGTTTGACATGTTGAGATTTATGAATTCGAACCTCGATGACTATTTTATTGATTTATATTGAGACATTTAAAACGTTGATAGCAAGTTTTTTTAAACTTTACGTTACAAAGATTTAAGAAGTGCATACTGAAGCAGACAATGTCTATTGATTTTGTTGAGTTATGGGATTGTAGTGTTTATTTAAACATTGACAAGGAAAAACAATAAAATCAGATGAAAACACTACAGGTATATGGTTAATATAACTATTTCTTTCATACCCACAGGTGTAATACTGGCTGGTCCAGGGCAATACACTCATGTCGCCTCAGTATTGCATGGATACTCAATAAAGCCTCGTGACGTCACGCCGTCTAACAAAATTTCTATTTCCTCGGAAAATTTTAACATTTTTTTTCACAAACTTGACTGGTTTTACTGTAAAAGATGCAAACAACGGAATGTTGGCTGCAAATATCACGCATTTTTTTGATATATGGGAAATTGATTTTAGTCGTGGATTTCTTCGAATTTATTTCAAAATGGCGGGATATTATAGTTGTAAAATTGCAATAAAACGTCGAGGTATGAAAGAAAAATACTCTTTCATAAGTGGATATGAAGGATAGGGATATTCTACCCTCGGGATCACAAAATGTTGCATTTACTACATTTTGTGACCCTCGGGTAGAATATCCCTATCCTTCATATCCACATATGGAAGAGTCTTATAATATATTACCTGACATATAATCCATCAGCAATAATGCTTACTGGTCTAAATTTTCTGCACAGATCACTTAGATATCACGTAACCCAATGTAAACACAAGTCGCGTATAGTATATGAGATATCTGAGATATAATTTTGTAAGAAGAGTTAAGTACAACCTACACATTTATAGTGAGCACAAGTTTCATTTATGTATGGCTTCTTCCAGAACAGTTGTAGGAAAGCTAAATGTGATATATTTGTAGATTTTTCTGGTTAGATTTACAGTGCAACGTTGCCGGTGTTCAACATGGACTGAAAGGACTATATATGGTAATGGCTCTTTTTGGCCCCTTAATGTACCAAATTTCAAATTAAGTATTTAGAAATTAAGTTGCTGCGTTTGAAATATTGAATACGCCCCTGATAAAAACTTAAATGATATTTTTGTTGACAGATAGTTGGTTTTTGCAATATAACCATGGTAACTTTGCATAAATTATGCAAATTTGAAAAATTGTTCAATTTTGGCATATTTTTTGTTAGTTTTTTCTTTTAAGAACAATAGAGCACAACCTAGAACAAACTTTATATTTCAAGGGAATGAGCAGACACGAAGAATACATCATTTTAAGAAATATAAACTTTGTTCTAGAATGCGCTCTATGTTAACTAGATGAAAAACTGCATAAAAAGGGCCAATTTTGATGATGAATTTTTCACACATGCATAATTTATGTATAATAAAAATGGTTGCCATGGCAACTAGAACAGATATATGACCTAATAACACTATCATATATGTCAGGTATGAAGTTAATATTCAAATTGCAAGATTCACATCTTAAAATAACAGACTTTGAAAAAAATAGCGGATTTGGGGCCAAAAAAGACCCTTACCATACCTAGTCCTTTGTCATTATCATTTTGTGCTCATAATTGTCATTCCAATGATCACGGGAGATTGATATTGAAATGGCTGTTTCTTCCTTGTCAATTACGTTTATTTTGTGTGCAAAATCAAACAAAAATATTGGCATTGGACTGCATTCAGTTGGCAACGATGGGAGTGTAAAATGTCAATTCGTCATTCTCAATTAGACGCTAGCGCGCTTCATTGAGCTTACCATTGTCCAGTTGTTCATACTCTAATAATTGACAACGAGAAGTTGTTCATTGTTCACCAACGGAACAGGTTTCAATTATATAGCTGGATAATATATTGAAACTATCACACGTTTTGTTACCAGATTTTTTTCTGGAAGAAATAATACGGCTGTTTGGGCTTTATGTGCTGATAAATGAAACTAGTTGTAAATACGAGTTGTGGGTGAGGGCTATTCGGTTCACTGCTCATAGAATTTACACCTGTGTGATTAAGTAAACGCTTACCGGTAAGCTATATAGCTTCCCCTCAATATTAGTATTGAAAGATACAAAACAGGTTGCCTGATTGCAGTGGGTTGACTATCTTGTATCGTCGGACTGTTTCAAGAAAAACACTGTCACTGTTTCCGAACCGAAATTTGCATGTCATCTTGTTATATATCAGATCCAATTCACCAACAAGTAAAAATTGCATATATTTCTGTATTACATATAAATAATTGAAATCACACAAAAATACCGGAAAATGTAACCAGTTTTCTGTAAATCCTGTAACAAAACCACACGTGATGTCCGGATAATGTGCCTTGAATTATATAAAATATTTAAATGCTTTAACGAAACAACTATTGAGTAATGGTTAGTGCAAAATCAAACTGTTAAGTATTTCTGATCGCTATAAACAATCTTAATATGTTAATTCGTTCTCTTGTCGTATATTCATACTTACTTTCAGATACACTGGACCTCAATATAGCGAAAATGATAAAAATCATACATCCTCTTAAATCATTTTGTCCCGTCGTCGCCATTTTATCAAGTCAACAAGGAAGTATGAAGTATTGTTTTTTTTCTATATTTTTTTTAACTGCACACGAGTACATATTTTGTTTTAATGCGGGTGATTACATGTATGTACACATTTCGCGTTATACGATCTATATTTTGACGCAACATATACACGCCAACAGGTAAATCGATTGTATATTTTGTTTGCACTAAACCTGTTACATGCGTCCATTCTCAACGTGCATGTACACTTGATATTAACAAGAACTTAGACTTTTTAGCACATAAACAATCTGATGTTTATATAAATTTTAAATCTGAATAATACTATGATAAAGGCCCACTACCTTTCCGAAACAAATATAAAAATAGTTCCTTAATAACATACAAAATGTACATGTAAAAACATGTATATCGTTGGCTTCAGATGAGGTTACAACACCAAATAAATTCAATATTCCCTGCGTAATCTATGTTAACAATGCATTATCATTTCGCTGTTTGCCGTCCGGTGCAGCTATAGTCAACTACCACTCAGTGATAAGGACGACAGCGGGAAACATAAGAAACATATGAAAATTAACATAAAATTTACTTTAAATAAGTTGATCAGAAAGTAATAATAAAATAATTGTAGAATTGCTAATATGTTTTGTGACAAATTATCAGTCTCGTTTTACATTCATATTTCAAAGATTAAAAGCCGTTTCGGAAAGGTAATGGGCCTTCATCTAGGAAAACAAGTGAAGCATATATTGATGGGTTATGTTTCTTAGCTCCAATGTTAGTTTTGACACGATATTTAAATAGTGTTCCGAACACGAAAGCACATCTCAGTTGGTCGCGACTAGCATTTTAATAACTATACTAACAAACCAGGAACAGAATAATATCGCGTAAAAATATTATGGTTTAACATTATGTTTTATCCGAACTACTTTCCTTCGTTTCACGCCGTACTCGTATATATCTGAATACGATATTACTTCTCAGATCATACTACTTAAGGATGTATGAAAGTCAGTTTTTGACGTAAATCTGTCCATGCCGTCCTGCTTCCAAAATCTGAAGTCGTAAAATATCAGATGGTAAATACATGATTTATTTTGCATAAGTTATAAAAAATGGTATCATATCAGCATTCACAAGTTAGAAAAACAAACTAAACAAACTATATTTGGTTTAAAATAATCCTCTCGGCATGTTTTACGACGGAAATCGGCGCAACTGTGTACACTGTTGGTCTAAATATTGGAAACTTGCATTTTAACAAGTTTAGGGTTTTCCGCTGAATTAAAAAAAAATAAAATGTAGAATATGCACAGGCCTTAAAATTAGCTTACCTGTATTATTTGCACTTCAACTGAATATTACCTAGTACATATACCGAATATTAGATGGCACATGCACATTCAAGGTTTTGTATTACAATGCATGCATGTACATACAAGTATAAGATATGTATTGTGAATTTGAGATTATGCTACAGTTACTTAAGCATTGTTTGTCATATTTTTGACATGCATTGGTGTGTAACATACAATGGGTGTTCTATCATATCCAGTGGTGCGCGTTAGCGCACCATGATAAATATGCCAGAACACCCTATGTATGTTACACACCAATGCATGTCAAAATATGACAACCAATGCTTATGTTTACATTTAAAGTAGTAATTATCGTTTAAAAAAAAGAAAATAGATAGAAAAAAAGCATGAAAATAAATCTATGATTTGGCCGACTAAACAATAGCCGTAGGTGAAATAGTCATATCGATAAACCAGATGTACAAAGACAAATACAACACTTCAATCTATTTCAAATATTTAATTAGAATATATTGTCATATTGGTCAATTTTAAGAATATTTTAGCAGTTTTTGCAGTGAATTCTCGCACTGACTTCAACACAGTGTATACGTGACCTTTTCAACTTTGATTGTGGGTATTAGTACGCCAGAGCCTAACTGCCAATGTTAATATTGAAATACATTGGGCTTATAGCAACATATAGGTAATGTACAGTGGTAATGTAAATATATCATCATGAATCTTAAATAGTATTTTTTTTTATTTTCCAGCTTTTATTAATGCCTGTGTTAGAAAACAAATGAATAACATTCTGAAGACACTGAATGTACCACCTGTAATTGAGCTGACAGAAAGAAATTTTACCTGTAGAAGATCTGATAGCAACCAATCAAGAGCTCTTGATGATGACACAGCCTAATTATTTGTTGCGAAGATATTTAAAAAAAAGGAATTCAGACTGTAGTCTTAACAGGAAAAAATCACAACACATCTGTATCAAAAGTTCTCTGACAGACAAAATTATTAGTCTACAAAAGTATCCATTGTATGTGAATATTCAGCCAAAACCAAGGAAATAAATGAAACATGGATGAGATTTATGGGAAATAACCTACTCATAATTTACTGTTAAATTTTCCTAGAGTAATACATTATCCAGAGAAGACTTTTTAATGCACACTACATTTTTAAAAAATGGTAGTGGAAAAATTGATTTTTAGACTTCACACTGCATATTTTTTTGTAGAAAATATGAATACAAGGGAGGTAACTCTCAAACAATAAAATTTGTCCAGAATATAGTTTTACACTGCAAGAGTATTTTATAAAGAAATGCATATATTTTATATTCAATTATTAAAATCTGTTATATGGGTATTTCTGAAAATATTTTTTTTTAGATAATGTTATAAGAAATGGATATGTAGAAAGAAAAACAGCTTCCAAAAATAGGGAGACAAGGGAGCTAACTTTCCAATATGACAAACCTTGTTAAGAAAAAATATTAAATTCTGGTTTGGTCTTTCGTGATAAAAGACTGTTTATTTTTAAATTATCAAAAGACATAAAATATGTTTTTGTTAACGTTTTATAAGTTTCTTATCAGCAATGAATATGTTGAAATGAATAAACATAAGAAAATCGACTATATTCAGATGGGGTAGGGTGAGGGCTTGGGTTACTCAAAATTGCAATATCTCAAAATTTTCATCAGCGACCTCCCATTTTCATTTTAAATTTTCGTAAATTATGTCTATTTGTTTAATATGACAAATTTTAAGAAAATATTTGAAATATTATTTTTTGCATGTTTTTTGTCTAGGTTCAGCGTTTTTGAAAGCCAAATATCAATTTTCATATGGGGTGAATAAAAGTACTAATAAAGACAATTCATTTTTAAGAAAACTTATTATCCTGTTTATATATTTGAACTTGATAAAATATGATGAAAATAAACGAAAATTTGAACAGCAATGGTAGTTTGTTTCAATTTTTATTGCCATTTCATTTAAACATGCATTTTTGTCATGGGATACAGTTTTGAAAAGAGTGATGCGCTACATGTCATTTTCAATGAGCTGTAGTGAAAAAAACAAGCTCAGCAGCATACTGTTTTCTTTTCAGAATTGAAGTCAGCATTATCTTTCTTTTAAAATAATCATGTTTGAACAAAAGTTAAATATTCTGAAAAATTGACCTCTGACTTTCATACATCCTTAAATCACATGCGGGAAAGAAACAAACCATACTATTTATCTACCGATCAAATAAAATAAAACTTGGTATCTCTGTAATAAAAATTTATTTCTCAAAATGACAGTCTATTATCAATGTAAAACTGTTAAAATACGGCGAGGTATTAGAGAAAAATCCTCTTTCATATGTGGATATGAAGGATCTGTCATCGATATTACATAATGTAAAACCCACAGCAAGTCTCGGGTTTTTCTACATTTTCTGACCCTTCGGGTAGAACATCCCTATCCTTCATATCCACTCATGAAAGAGTATTATAGTTCCTATCACTTCCCTTAAATTAAGAAATGATCAACAGTATCACGAGCTGAATTGTTCATACATTCACACAGAGATCGATACAATATTACAACATATCACTTCGAGATCTACGCATGTGTTTTCTTTTTGCTCATATGTAGTGTACTTCCCTTCGTTTTGCCGGTGTTGTGTAACGATTTGAATTTATGCTACGAACTATGTAAGTACAAATCCTTTTGCTTGATCTTCATTCGCTTCTTTGTCATTGCTTAAAGTAGTTCGGCATATATAGATGTTTTTGAGACATTTATTGAATATCTAATGAATGTCTGACATATATGTCAATAGAACATGTGTTCGTAAAATTATCCTGATTTACTCGACAAAAATTGTCTTTAACATGAAAAACAGATCAATGTACTATCAAGAAATATCGGCACATGATGAAGATTATGATGATTGCTAACAGTTTTCTCTAAATATTACAGTATGATATATTGATATGTGTTATAAACTGTTCAATGGTTCATAGGTGACAGCTCGATTATCATTTTTGTTTATGTACATGTGTATCCACTGTTGTTTAGTAAACTGTGAACACCGCTGTCAGATATGCCACGCTATCGTTTTGTCCTTCAAACTGTTTTTGATAAAAAAACTTTTACTTTTTTAACTTTTAAACACAAACGCATACGTTAAAAATTACCTTTCTACTATTTCTAAATATCGACTTTTGTGATGTATAATTACGCTCAGTTGTCATCCTTTTTCTGTTTTTTTTTCTTTTATATATTTACTAGTTATACAAAACGATATGGAAAAAAAATGGAACGTGCTGCTTACTGAAAGTTTCTTCAGAATCATTACTTTACATGATTCATGAGAAATGGTTAACACAAATATGCGGTTTTACATGTAACAGAGCACATTATTTTGATATATTCAAACTCGGGACCTCTGGGTTACTAGTCTGACGCTCAAGCGATCGAGCTAAAGAGAATT
The DNA here is from genome assembly GCF_041381155.1 of Argopecten irradians. Lineage (NCBI taxonomy): Eukaryota > Metazoa > Mollusca > Bivalvia > Pectinida > Pectinidae > Argopecten > Argopecten irradians. The sequence goes on from NC_091139.1 coordinate 842,896, forward strand.
TCTCTCTGGCCGAGCAGTATATTGCAGCTAGTATTCACCAGGGTTACATACACACGCTTTTATGTTTCTCTCCATATACAGACAGATGCCGAGGAGTGCCTTGTGCAACAATTGGTTTACGCACTTCGGCGGAAGTTGCCGAGTAATGCCGAATACATATGAATTGTGAAGTCATGATGACGGCAGCAGCTGTTTGAGCTTGAGGTCAACAATGTATATGCTGAATAAGAGGACCAAATTGTTGCTATTGCGTGAGGCCGGAGGCTGATGGCAAAAGTTCGGTTCGAGAGTTCAACATAATACATGCTGACCGAAAACTCCCGTCTTGTAATGTTTTGGTATATCTTCTATCATGTATATAATTACGAAAAATCTCCATCATTACACAATGTATAATGATCATATATGGTAGAAAATAAAACGAATGCGTCCTTTTTGTTTTGAAATAAATCATTACAAAGAATAAATTGTTATACCTTTACTTTGTATTTCGTATACTATTCTATAGTAAAACAAGTCCAATATTTCAGATGTTTTCACCCGTAAAATGTTGACCGGTTGACATCGTCATTACGTCATCGTGACGGTAATGACGTTGCAAATCATTTGTGTTCGGCACTACTCTGCAACTACCGTCGAAGTGCGTAAACCAATCGCGGCAATCATTACTTCTCGGTATATGTATGTATGTGTTGAAAACACGGACGGAGCTATATAAAAAATCACTTAGATTTTATCAATGCTCTCTCGTTCTGTGTTCTGCCAAAAAAATTATCATTGATTGATCACAATATCATTTATGAATTCATTCTTTGTAATATTTAATTCAAAAATAAAATGACTGCATTCATTTCATTTGCTACCATGCATTATAATTATATACTTGCAATGAAGGAGATTATTTCGTATTTATTTATATGATAAATATGTGTTATGTTGAACTCTAGAACCAAACTGTTACCTTCAGTCTCCGGCAGTTAACAAATTATATTATATTACCTCCGTCAAATTACTAGGCATTGGATGGGTTGTTAATTAGGATACGACATGGTCTTGTACTGGATAGCGTTCCGTATAATATTACCACTTCGAATATTGGAAATGTGATAAAGTGACAGCGAGTTTTAGCTTATAATGGTATTGATTGAAACGTTGGAATGTTAAAGTAATCGACTGAACTTTAAAAGCAGTGTAAGGCTTTTGTAAGTCAAAAACGCTATCATTTGGATAGAATCTGCCACACGTTGCCCAATATAATATTTTTCCTAACTCTATATATTTTCGTATCAGCTGCGAGACACTGTGTAATCAATACTAGTCGAAGAGGCATTGTTTTACATAGATAATGAGGAAGGATATCTGAGTTTCCTTTATCTGTTTTTTTGAAAGATAAACGTATGTAGGGAAAGCTATATCTCCATTTGCCCACTTTTTATAATCTGATAATTATCAGAATGTTGTAACAAGGATTATAGTCTATTTCAGAGAAGTCAACCTGTGTTTTACCTGTGAATTTCACCTGTGTCATTGTACTTATTCCATAAGGGTATCATTTATGTATATCATGTACTTGTATGAAAATTACAATAAAATACAATATTTTATTAATTAGAGTGTCGCACATCTTTACAGCAGGGTAAATGAACAGCTATGGATAAATGAATTATCACATATATATTACAAGTATAAAATGTCCATCTGATCGTACAAATTATACTAGCATCGATATTGATTACAGCAATATAAAATTGTCTAACGTTGGAAATATGGTTTTGTACATTCAATATTTACATAAACAAGTAATCAAAAGAAATCATTTATTTCTTCTTCTAGATTAATAATAATTTGCAAATTCCATACATCGCCTGCAAGGAAACGTCCTAAGCATATCGCTTCCCACAATGCACTCGATCGTGGTCTTATATATAATGTAACTTTTCATCGATTATCTGATCTAGATATTCCTGTCTTCGACAGTTATATTTCTATGAATATGTGGAAGGAACATGTATAGAAGATAAAAAACAACCTATCTCAACTGCTATTCCGGGACTATAAAATGTAAAGTTTTAGCAATTCTATAAAATGTAAAGTTTTAGCAATTTCCCATCATTTTCTAGGATTAGTAGACTTATCAGCGAGAGAGCTCTGTAGCTTTTCATTTAATTATCGTTAGTTTTCCTAATCAAATAATTTACTTCATTCCTAAATTTCCAAAATTTGGCCCAGTCCTGTTCCCTGTTTTGTTTTGTTTAGCTAATCGATGTAACCTATTCTTTGGTCTCAATTTATGTCTTATTTCACCCGTCATCCACGGCTTATCGTTTGGATGTACAGTAACTGTTTTATGCGGTATATGTGTACTAGTAATAGTGGTTTTTTTCTCTAAGACAATATAATATAACTCATTAATATTATTACTGTAATTAAAAATAGTATCCCAATCAATGTTAAGTAACTTGTTAATATTATCCCAATTTGTGTAATTAAAATTGAAGATTCTTTTTTGTGTGGTTTGCTTTTTGAAGTTTTAAAACAGATATCAGCTAGAATTGGGCAGTGATTACTACAAAGGGTTGAATTAAAGATATTCACATTTTTTGTAACAAAAACATCTATCAATGTAGCAGTGGTATTAGTAATATACGGCGGCGTTTTATATAATATTTTAAATTGATATTTAGTTAAAAACTTAAACAGATGAGGTTTTCATCTTAAGTAGGTCGACAGTAATATCACCAGTTAATTATAATGTTATGAGTAGTATTCATAAGGTTAGTTAATGTATTCAATATCCAGCTGCTGTATTGGAAGGTCTATACAAGCAACAAAAGAGTATTGTTTTATCGAAGATCGAATTGTAAGCTCAAAAGTTTCAGTTTTTAAATCATTTCTGCGATTAAGAAGAATATTACTTTTAGTGAAAATCAAAATGCCACCACCATGTTGAAGCTGTCTATCTCTGTGACAAATATTAAATATATAAGTATCCAGATGCGTTTCAGTTAAGTATATGATATCATTTTTACCGAATTCCGCATCAAGTAGACAAATTCGGATCTTAGAGACCTAACTTTTCGGTGTAGTATAGATCATTGAAGAAATATTTTTCATTAAAGGAGTCGAGGATAGACCTGGGTTTATGTGTATGTTACCTGTCATGATAAGTATAAATACAATTACCAAAAGGTAATACTTTAAGTTAGAAGTAAAAGGACATAAAAAACAAGTCATACATAATTATCTACATTCATACACACTCATGCTTACAAAGAATAGCCTAAATCAAATTTTACAGAAAACAACAGTTATACAAAACAAAAGAGAGGACAGGTACATTGTAATTGGTGAAATATATACATATGAATTCCTTGTATCCTTGATAATTGTTTGATGTGCAATATAACTACTGTGTAGTACATGAATAGAATATATAAAACAATCAATGAGTTTAAAGAAATCATTAGAATAAAAAAGATATTAAAATCATACACGTATATTACAACAGAGGGAGGTTATTGATTCTCTTGAAGGTTATGCAATATTTTTCATATGTCGCTATACCATGGAATTCACAAATTGAGTTTTAAAGACTATATTATCAAATACATTGTAAAGAATGCTCACCTCGTGCTTTAAACGAGTAGATCATAAGATATATGTTGGCAAATAGGCCTAATCCATCAACCAAGAGTGTCAGACATTAATAGCCCATTTGTGTCTACAGACACTATCTTTGGCTCATGGATGACGAACATGGTCTAGCATGGTCAAACTTACTTACACCCAAGATTAAACATAAATAAACGTAAGGAAGAACACCTGAAATAAGTTTTTTTTTGTCAAAAAGTTTCATAGAGAATATAACAACATCCAATCACACAGGTCATGTTCTGATGGCCTTTCGGATTGACTTATCAAAGTACTTCCAATTTTTTTGTGTTGTTTTGAATAGGTAACAGGATCATTTTCGTTTACATGCTAGTTATCTCGACCAAAATGCAATGAATACAGTGTATATGGATACTGAGACGAAAGTTTTTTTCCAGTTGAATAGATGGATAAAATGTATTTGAACAGAAGTGCAGGAAATATAAAGGTCATCGGACCATGACCTGTAATCGGATGTTGTTAGAAATCCTCTGCGAAATGGATTGATCATAAAGATATGCATTTTATTCAGATTGTGATTATAGAACTAGTTTACGATATTTACTGGTTGTTTTCGTGAGATAATATTATCACAGTTTCACATGGAAAACTCCGGAAAACACATGTATCCAGGAAGTGATAAACTCTTTGTCGTAAACATAGTTTGTCTCCAGGTAAGTGTCATTTAGTAGAGGTACATAATACCTTTATCCAGGTAGGTAGTTATCAATCCATTAACGTTCATGAGTTGTATATTTTTTTCTGGTAGCCACTTATCACTAAACATCGGTAGTAGCTACGCATACTGGTATATTTGATATACATGCTATATTTAATGAGAGGTTATACACTGGTTGTCAATAACATAAGCTTTGTTCAGGTAATCAACCCCGGTGGTGTTTAAGTCAAATCAGTTAACATATATATCCGTGGTATCTAGGTAGTCCTTGATTGTGTTGTAACAGTATTGGTACTGATCCTGAAATGAAAAACATAAGGCAATGTTAAATGTACTCAATATAAATTACCTCACTAAAAAGAAAATACATATAAGTATGAATCTTTAAAATGAAACAATATGTCTAGTATTTACATTGTAAGATATCGTAGGAGCCCACTCTATTTAATACGTACGGGGAAATAGTATTTCAAACTTGCTTAGAAACTTTATTTATGTCATTTATACTTACGAAATTGGTTATGAACTCCGGACGTCGTACAAGCAGCTGGCGTGAGATCTGATAGATATCCACCTCTTCGTCACACTTCATCTGGTCTCTGGCATTGCTGATACAGCAGAACAGTCCACTCTGGGAATAACCATCTCTGTAACATAATAGTAACGTATTGTACATTGTGCATTAAGGATAATGAACAAAAATTCTTGATTGCCTTGACGTCAAACAAATGTGGTATTTATATCAAAAAATCATACACTGTAATACGCATCGAATTAATTAGAAATGTGCATACTTCCGTTGAAATCCACATAAAATGAAATCTTTGACGCAGTTGTGTGGTGGAAAAACTGGAATTATTTTTTCATTAATTGGAAGGTTTAATGTCAGAACCTGCCACTTGTTTTAACTGTGTTTCTTGAGAAAATGGCAGAGACAAACCATCAAAGAAGTAGTTACTTTGGTACCCGTCGTCGGTACAAAAGCACAGTCATTATCAAAGTGATGAATTATCTCGTTTGTGTATGAACATGACATACCGACACATGACTACTGTTGTTTTGGTGTCATCTGATTTACGACGGCTGTCAACTAACTCCATCAACTGAAGCAACACTGACGAATTCTTGGGTACTGACGAGTCTCTGTCCCAACCGGTCATGTGGTACACTCTTACTGTAGTATTGGAACCCTTGACCTAAAAGAGGCACAGTAAAACAGCTTTTATTTTGAAGGAAGTTTTTGAACATTATTAGGTTAATATTTTTTATACTTTTGCTGTGTATATCTGGATACTGAAGTCAATTTCTGTGTCAAATAATTACAAGAAAACATAAGTCTTTTTCTTTTATTAAAGTTTCGTATTTCATACTTAATTAATCTCAAAGTGAAATATATGTCTTACCTATTGTGTTAATAAATAAATTTATATCAAAGTAAAGACTTGAGTATACACATACCGCGTTTTCGATTGCGATATCATAAACGTCAACATCCGCTATCGTCGAGGACTCCCCTTTATATTCCAGTCTAAAATCCCCAATGGACATATCTTCATCACTTCCTGGCAACCAGTCCTATAACATCGAACCATACACATGAGTGAATTTTACGTTAAATTATATTAACTCAAAGTGATGACTGATTTATAGCTATGTGTAATTTAAGCGTTATGAGGAATTCTGAGGAGCATTTGTACATATTCATATATGTTTTGTCAATAATATTTGTGACAAATATAAACTATTTATGTTGATATAGATAAAAAAGAACATATTTCGAAACAAAATCAAACGTTTTCGATTTTTCATAATAAAGGAGAATATGTTTTATTTCAAGTGTGCATTGCTAAACAAATTTAATCAAGTGCGTTATTACTGAAAAAGGAACCTCCTTTAAGGTTTATTTTACTCCCTAGTCTTTTCTCATTACACTCCTAAATTGGTTATTCTTGCGGTCCTACAGTTATCTATATTACGCTCCTAAATTTGTTATTATTAGGCCTAAATTCGTTTTGATAAGTAAACGTTCCTAAAGGGGTTATTATCACGTTTAGTAAAATTTTGGTATAGTTATTATTATGCTCCTTAATTAATTATTATTATGCTCCTAAAAAATTGTTATTATTGTGCTCCTAAATAGGTTATTATCATGATCCTAAATTAGTTATTATTACGCCTCTTAATTGGTTATTATATCATATATAATGCATGATTCCAGCAATACTGACAATATTAGATTATTTTGCATGTTTGTTGAACATAAACAACACTCTTATTACCAAATCAACTACTTTCATTTCAATTGTGAGACATCTTAGCTATCCATTATTGTAATTATGTATTTGCGTTGATATGCACTTACAATGGGGTCCGTTTCAATGATGACAAGTGTGTGACAGTGGTGGTCCATTATCATCGTCAGCAGATCCACCACGGTGTCCTCCAGAGGAGTCTGAGTGACGATGTATCCAGTCTTGGACGTGTAGGACTAGTTACGATATATAAAAAAAACTCAACACATATTTGAAGTATCTATCATTTTCTATAGATAAGTTTAATACGTTTAGATCTTAGCTTGTTCAATAATTAATATTAAAGTGAATAGTCGGGCAAAGAAAACCAGAGGTATTTATATGTTTATAATGAATATTGATAGAAATTTATATAAAGCATGAAAATAATTGTCAATTTCTACTAATTTGACTATTTTCCACATGCGGTTATTAACATATAAAGATGCAAATTGTCATATTATATTCTTTCAATAATTATTGTTTTAATTGGATGTGTGCGTTACGTAGTATCTATTGAATTCACTTATTTTATCAGTGGTATATGGACCTCTTAAGGCAGATTTTATTACTTGAACATGAACTCTTAACGAGAAATTATCTTCAGTCGATATTTTGATTTACCTGTGTTCAACTTCAAATAAAAAGTTACAAACAAATTTCGCGATTTCAACAAGCATATACATGTATAAACAAATCATTAGCATCCAATATGGTTATTTCTACCACAATACTTCGTGTTATTCCACTCTCAGGCCATTCGTTAAACAGCTGTTTATTAATAATCTGTTTATACCACGCGTGGTATAAACCCCTTTACGCATTCTGATTGGCTGAGACGGCGAACTTTGACCAGAACTACTTTTTAAACACGTGATTCAATAGCACTTGCTGGTGTTTACATTGCTCGTCTGCTCGATAACAACAACAATGGCTGAATTGGACGAAGATGGTCTCCCTGTTGTCAGTGTTGGCGACATAATCAGGCTTGTCGGTGGTCAAAGGGGTGCCGTTAAGGCAATTTCGAAAAAAGGGGAACAGTTTGGTTTTGACAGGTACCAAATTCAATTAGATTCTGGTCATATATTGACGGAGCCAAGGTACAAATTTGATGTCGTACCGTCGTGTCCTGGACAAGACTCGTCAATCACAACGACACAGTCCTCGTCTTTTTTTAATACGAGTTTAACTATGTCAGTTTCTTTTAAACTTACATTTTGTATGTCTAGAACACGACTCACTGTCCAGTCGCCAACTACAAAATGAATAAATCTCGTCGGCCACCCACCTACTGTAACACTGAAGATCCATTTTATATAGCAACAAATACCAACACAGAACAATCCAACAAGTGGTAAAAATGCCAACCGGTTGGTGTTAACAAGCTAAGAAGCTTCATGCGCAACACGGCTAAAGCTCGTGTTTTTTGTAACTTTTGAAAAATAACTAACTCGAGGTTAAGAAATTCCATATAAAACAACCACTCGTTGTATAACCTCTATTTAGCCATACAATTACAGCTGTGCGAAAATATAGATACTCTATAGATATATTGTGTCCATACGTCATATTGAACAAGAACATATCGAACACAATTTTACAAAAAAAAAAAAAAAAAAAAAAAGAGATGAACGAGTATACTTACAGGTACGGACACCGCATTAATGTAGTCTGTTCTACCATTCGTATGCGATAGTAGGTATACTCTGAATTCATCGACTACAATTTTTAAATGAAGAAATTCAATGTTTTTAGTTTAGACTACATGCAAGCCCACAACCGTTCCGAAACGACTTATGATTTATTTAAATGAGAACGTATAACGAGATTGATAAGTTTGTAGAGTCGCATAATGTCATTAAAATAAATAAAATGTTAATTTTCATAGGGCGGATTTTCAAATGTTTCCCATCGTCTTCCAATTACTGCGCGTTAGTTGGCTATAAGTGTGCCAGACGCCACAACAGCGAAATTATCTTCCCTATTAACATAGATTTCGCAGGGAATTTCGCACTTGTTTGGTATTGTATTCTCATCTGATATAAATGTTCTAAGAGTATTATTACTGTTAAGCAAATATTAACTTGTGTTTTTAAAAGCCATTAAAAGATGAATAATAAGGATTACAACTAGCTTGAACATTTCCATTAAATATCAGATTCTAAATGGATTCGATAGGCCTACCTGCTAGAACTGTCATGAACCTATTTTTCCTTTTGTTGGAGGTCAAGAGGGCGGCTTTGTAATTTTCCTCATCGTAACATGGCTTGGAAGATTGTGTCAGCTACAGAGAATATATATGAAAAACATAATTTAGTGATGTTTTGGTAAAATTATATGGTAATATTTTTGTTAAATACTCTGTTCAGTTTGGCAGCTGTCAATCAAACATCACGAGACTTTGCATTTTGCATAGCGGATACTTCGCCATTTTCTGTGACATTAAATAGGTGCACGTGCTTGGTATGATCGTAAAATATTATAAACAAAATGTTTTGTTCATTGTCTATGGAGTTGACATGGCGCACATTATACTTGAAGACCGATTTACACAAATAATAGTCTTTATATATTTACTGTTGCCCGTATTCCTATCCATTAAGTCAGCAAATTTATATTTACAAAACTGGAATAATCTGACTACGTGTTTACAAACCGACAGCTACCTGATACTCCTTCCTAAGCTTTGTTTGGTTAGCGGCGCCACCATTCAGAAGAACTTTCAGCTCCGTGTGAAACTTCATTCTGGGAATACGAGTGTCTGGCATTTCAAAAGCTTCAACAAGCAGCTGGTGCACAGCTATGTATTGTTCCTGGATAAGAAACATGGAATTCATTCAACGTCTCACATATACAATGGCAATACTTATATTTAATGGTATTTAACATGAAAACGCATAATTATGTCGAGATAGGTGATTAAGTTGCATACCATATATTATCTTATGATGTGGTGTAATTCAATCGTATTGTGTATGCGATTAATGCAATGTCAAGAGGGATAAGATATCGCAATCATGAATTATATTCACCGTAAAAACAATTGGTTTACAATAAAAGGTATGCCACTGTGTTTTAACGTCAGATTCATTCTTCAAAATTCTATTTTGCTGCCCATAATTGACCAGTATTTGTATTATTTATGTCTCTTGTAACTTACAGCTGTTTGAACCATGTTGACTCTATCTTTTCGCATCGTTTTGATATATTCCAAGACGTCAATACGTTCTGTCTCTTGTCCGTATATCAGGAGAGCGTCCAGGGCCAGGAATGTTCCCGTTCTACCAATACCAGCACTGTAAAATGCAGTATTTCACAATAATTCATCGCTGTAATTATCAAATACTTGAACAATTATTAAAGCACATAATGACTGAACAGAAGGCTTTGCGTTATATATATATATACGTTTCTATGAAGCACTAAGTACATAGGAATACAGTGATATGACAGGTTATAGATTGTCATACGGTGCCTTTGACTAGTTGTTTTTCTTCTAAGTTTAAATTTTACAAAATTTATCGTCATAATGCATCAAGTCATTATACATTTTAACACGTCATAAATCAAACCAAATCACTGATTACTTATTTATGATGAACATTGACGATTTTGATAATGGGTATATTTATACCTGCAGTGGACAACCATTTTCCCCTTCAATGTGGCCTCGTAGTTCTTGACGCGGCGGTGAAAAAGGACGAGTTCAATTGGGTCGGGAGTTCCATGGTCTGGCCACGATGTGTAGTGGAACTGGTGTATTTGTCGGACTGATTTTGTCTTTCGAAACAGGAACGCACACATTTGTATTCCAGATGTAACCATATGATTTCCAAACAAATCAGTTTCGCATTGTTATAAAAAAGACCCTATTCAAACTATTCCTCCATATGTATTGAGCTTTATATAATAACATCAGTTCTGAATCCTTTGAGAAGCAATATTGAAACAAATATTTTGTCAACATTATTCGATGAAACTCGTTTTTCTCTTTTTGAGCTGATCAACAAATCTGACATATCGAACTTCTTCAGGTTTCAAAGGGATAAACATATCGACGGTCTTTCTCTATTTATTTTTGTTTTTATCTCATATGATTGTGCTTATTCTAATATAATACCTTCTTCTCTGTAACCTTCAGGTCTCTGATGACATAGAAGGCGTATGACCGTTCCCTGTCCAATATGATGTTGTAATGTGTCGTGACCAATGGTTGACCTTCATCTGGCCAGTACTTGTCACATTTCGGCTTTTAAATTACAAAGATAAACTGTAATTGTCTCTGTTCAATATATTGTGAACAATACCAATGTTGTAAACTCCGATGCCAAGGAAGTTTGACTTAGGACAAGATGTGTTGATGGAAGGAGGAAAAAAGTTATGAAAAGTAGTTTTTAGGAATGGTTAGGGGTTTGTAGGATGGGGTGGGTAGAATACTTGTTTCATTTACAAAAAAAAAATAAAAATAAAATAACGACATTTGCTTTAAATTACAAAATGGCTAGATATATAAACCGTCATAAACAAGGTATTTCCCCGCGCATTAATTCAATTAAATATACAAATTATTTTGTTTATTTTGCATATTTATGATTACTTACAATATACAAGCTATAAGTTGTGACAACATAAATATAAACAGATAAATACATAATTAAAAAAATAGATAATAGATACATAAAAATAAATTTGATTGTAAAATAAGCAGTTGTACATACTCGTCCTCCCTCTACAAGATTTGTCAACATGACGATTTTCCCCGTGTTAAGCTGCCAGATCATCCGCCAGAAATCGTTAACAGTGCCAGGTCGCGGTCCTTATCAATATAATTATAATGTGTTTTTTTAATATATATTTGTCAATTTATGCAAATACAATGCTGTACATGCTTATAAGGCAATTATATAAAGATACTCGTATTCGTCGTCATACATGTAATAAACTTACGCGTCTCAATATACATTGTAGAGTGCTCGCTTTCTAATAATGCATAAAGTACATACTAGGTATGTGTTATAGCATAAGGGCCTCAGGAATAAATTTGAAATTGAGTATAAATGGTTGTATTCATTACCTGGTTTCTAATATACACCATTTTAACGGTAAAATTGAAACAGTTCCCAATCAAAATGTGTTCAACATGTGAACAAAGAATACAAACAATATGGCGATTGATTTCTAAGAAAATATAATTATGAGAAATGTATGCAAATTTGAATTATGTTATATACATATAATATTTGAACGAATATACCTACCCGGCCTACTATAGCTTCTAAAGACGATACCATTATCTGTCTTAAGTCTTTTGAGCTACAATATTACAGGTAATATAATATGTGCCCGTAGATATTATAGTTTTCATACACTGGAGTATATGTTTTTATGAAAAATTTGGGTTTTGTCTTTTAAGTTTTTTTTTCTCAATAATTCGCCGTAATAATGTTTACCTTGTGTTGCGACGTACTCTGCAGGTTTTGTAACACTCTGTAAAAATTGACAAGAGAAATATTGATAAAAACCTTTTACAGATGATCAATTAAAACAAATCATTGAACATATGATATTTAAGATATTTAAGATATTTAAGGATTGAATCTTGCTTTGGTCGATTTCAAGGAGTGAACAATTGAGTTGCCCTTGAAACAAATTGAATGAACTGCAATTTAATCGTATTAGATTTTTGTTGATTTTTGTTTTAAAACAATTGCGTGTTTCTAGGCTTGTGCAAGTCTACAACGAAAGACGTAAGAAAAGAGTGCGTCATTAGTTAACAACTTATTAAAAATAAATAGCGCAAATACTACAATTTGTCATACATTTATTTAGAAACAACTCAATTATCAATGTAATCCTACTGAAACATAAAACATTTACAATAGATTTAGAAGTGATTGCAAAAATGGTCCGCCGAAGATGCGGAAGGATAATGTTAGACTGTGTGATACGGTTGTCTCCCGCTTCGATTCAAAATGGAGAGTCACCGTAACGTGATGGGAACGGAAAGGTTCTAGTGGTTTATGTAGCCTTTAGCCTTGATACAAGTTAAACAACTGATTAAAGGTAAATCAACACTCATTGACTTTTATAGTATTTCTTATCGCCGTTTAGGCTTCATCATTTGTTTGTAACTGAGACGTTCTAACGTAGTTTCGACACACGTCACACAGGGACATGGCACATTTTATTTTTCTTCGGTAGGCAATGTTGCTGACTCGATCGATACACAAGAGTCAGTAAAACGAGAGTTCATAAAATTCTGTTAAAATTGTAGAAATCTGTCCGTAATATTTGCACTTTTTTAAACCATCGCTAATTAGATATATGCCTAGGCCTAGTAGGAAGCTGCATGTACGCCTTCTTAGAAAAAAGTAGGTCTAGATAAAATATTTTCTTGCGCGAAAACCGATGTTAAGATACCCAGGTTGATACCCAAGTTCATGAGCAAATGCAACCGTATTTTTTAAGTAATTTCATTGAGTCCTACTTTAGTGAAAATTGAAATATTATCTAATAGAGCTTACTTACGTCTATATAATTAGCGTTGATGTAGTCCGAGTGAGAATCGTTCCCAACAGTCTTCAGGATAACACGGGAATGGTCGTCTGTAATAGAATTCGGAAGTAATTAACGAATTAAAAAACATTATTGATAACTATAACATATTATGTCTACTATGTTTTCCTGTTTCTTTTTTATTGTTCATAGATTCATAAATATATAGGTGAAATGATCGAAAACGTGTATTTTCATTTCACAATCATTACGTTAGTGTTTACCATACATTCTTATTCTGAGTGCAAATATGATAAACTGTTTTAAATGTGATGTTGTAAATAGTTGTCAGTTTTTAAACGTAATTTATTCATATCAGACAATATATATTATGCATGCGTATAATAGGGTGAAAATTCATGTAAAAGCAAATAGTATGTCAAACAGGTGATTATATGAAATTCTATATAAGAGAATGGTTTTATGCAGTATCAGAGGAGTATATTCGTAATAAGTTAGTAGAGCATGGAAAACAATGATTATCTGTCAATAATTAAACTGCCAGTGACATGATCGAAGTACACAATTGCTTAAAAGCAATTATCCGTTTTGGGTGCTTCACTTTTCCGTTTTCCATGTTGAGAGTTCAATAGCATCTTGTCGGCAGTTCAAATATCACGGAAATATGAGGTAATGCAAGGTAAATTAAGCAATACCATCGTTGTGACAGCATCATTAATTACATTTGAATTGGACTAAATCATGATAATAACGCGGTAAATTTTGAAGGATGCTTATCACGTATGACATACTTACAGGGGAATGTGGTCTTAAATCTATTCTTTGCCTTGTTCTCTTCCATCTTTCCAATGTCATGTTTATGTAAAGCTCCAGACGGTAACGACTGCAACAGAGAAGAGATAAGTATAAGGGACTGTACAACACTTTACTTGTGCAGACCGCGCACAATGTGTTCATCACAATGCATGGGAAATAAACTACTAAATTGTTCCAAAGAGCGCTTGTGTTTAAATGTATTTTCTTCTACGCTTTGTAAGGAGTTTATAAATCATTTGTTTTTTTCCGTTGTGTAAACTGAGGTACCTTGTATTCATCCTCAAAAGCCTTGGCCTTATTTTGCAGTTTCTTTTCGACCATTGATTTGAGCCTGGAGACGAAATTTCCCACAGAATCGTGGTTATAGTAGTCAGTATCGCTAGGTCCGGACTTTCTGGGGACCTGCTCGATGTTTAGATATACATTGGCGGAGTTCGTAGGATTTTCTTCTACATCTGTAGTATGTATCACACAATTCATTAAAATAACATGTATTATACATGGCAAAATATCAATTTATATCAAGCTGATAAAATGATGTGCCAAACAGCCGATAAAAGGTGTGCCCAGATAATAATGTGGTCCGAAAGTTTTGTAGTTGGACTTTTTTTGGAAATGATTTCGATATCAAAATGTATAATAATAATAGTGTTCCTTACTTACAAAGTGTCCAATATATGTAAAAGTAATTCCACACACTTAGCAATTTGCTGTACAAAGGCATTAGAGAAGTAAAATATATGCTATGCAGAATATGTGTTCATCACATTTGAAAGATTTTTTCTCAAAATTACGATATGATTAGTATATATTGATAATAGAAATGTATTCCGATAGTCATGTTATTAAGAATTCTTTCCGAGCCTTTTAATGTGTTCGATATTACAAACAGAGGAAGTTTAATTTCAGAGCTCTACTGGAAACCACTGATATTCTGCGGGTAAATAATATTTGATTATCTGCTTTGTACTAGCGCTGTTTAGTACACCTCATGATCTATGGAATCATGCCTGCAGGAAGAATAACTAAATTTTGTTCTAAGGGCATTGTTAAATCTTGCCCGGGGAATGAGAGCATAAATAATTTACTGTATAGCTTTGAAAGTATTATACACATAATCGGCGTAGCTCTTTTGGTTCCCTATCCTTATTAAAATGAACAAACGAACATATATCAATAAAATATTAATCACCTGGGGCGTTTCTTCCTTTTTGAGCTCCCTGATATCCCTCGTCTTCAGTATCGTGTGGTTCACTGTATATGTTTTGCTGGCTAACATCGCTGTATGGTTTCTGTTTACCACCGTTTGCCTGTCGTCTGGGGAAAGTGCATTAAAACATTGCAGAAAATATTCTAGAGTTAATTATGTCGAAATAAAACTACAGCCAAACAGAACAAGGCTTAACATGAAATAAATGGCTTATATCAACAAAATTATACAAATCATTACCAATACATATAGTTAAAACACTCGATCCTTTACAAAATCAGAATGAAGGCCATATTCTCATAATTAATTACGTAATAAACAATAATGGACACCTACATACGATAAGCTTTTTCTTTGTGTCTGCTAGTTTGCATATTTACAATGCACCATTTAATAGATTGTATGCTTTTCATATTACAAGGGTTAAATCGCTCAAAAAATATAAGATGGAACTATCTCCCTTTGGAATGTAGCAAAGTGAAGTTGGTAGTGTTTTTTTACATTGCAGAAATCATTGTCAAAGTACTTTAGAACGAATCTAAGATTTTCGAAACGTGTTCTCCGAACCCGCTACCTTTCCCCATATATATTTAATCATGTCTTCATGACATGGCAGATGTATGTGCTTGTTTAAGATGGCAGAGCTTGCCAACTCCCACCCAGCCTTTTATGGGTTGTTCGTGTAATCGTCATTTTGAAACAATGCTTTGATTCCTTTTATATTTTCACAGTTAGTCTTGCTACGTTTTTCTTTTATATTCACAGTAGTTAAAACTGAATGAATTATACTGTGATATAAATATATCAGTTCCTATTAAAAATGTCACCATAATTATTTTATTAAGTTGACCATGCTAATTAAAACATTATAATAATATAGCATTTTGATGAGGTCGATACATGGTTATATCGACCAGAGAAAAAAATATGAACCGAGGACGTAGTCCGAGGTCTATTTTTTTCTGTGGTCGATATAACCTTGTATTGACCGAAATCAAAATGCTATAATTGTTTTATTATTTTTTCTGGTTTTTTTTTTACATTTTGAAATGACTGTGAAACCAAATAAGCATCGCATTGTAAAGTCTGCTTCGTGATGAGTTACAATCTTATGATCTTGTAACAAGTTTAATTTAAAAACAACATATGAAAACAGTATCATTTGATGCACTTCATGCTTTAATTACATGCATCCGATGCATGCGTGTTTGTAAAATGCATACATGTACATGTACTCCATTACACCTGTAGCTCCATGTCTTAAGGACACAATCGATTAAATGTATAGTTCGTTCTCCGTTGAAATAATCCACTTCGACGTCAAATATATATTAACAGATTCACATTAAGATACATTCATTCTCTTATGCATAGTACACCATTTCGTAAAATAAAATTTGTATACATACAGTAGGATTAGCCTATGCCTAATGTTGTAACTAGCCTAGGTGGAATTTAAAAAATAAACATCAAACGTATTCACTATCCAATGGCTTCAGATGCTTAATCAATGTTATTCGATTATTTCCTACTCTCCTACCGGGTTTATGTTGAAAATTTATAAGATTAAACTGTAGTAATTAGCTGGAAGTCATCATCATCTTTGATAGAAACCCAAACAATCTACATCGTCTGTCACATTTGGTGGTTACGCTTCAAATTCAGGTCATCAAAGCGTTTGTTTCAAAGCGCCAAGAACACGAAGCTTTTTGGTAACATAGACGATAACGTTATCTATAAATAACCGTGCAATATATTTTCTCTATAAACTACTTCCGGAAAAATCGTGCAATATAGTTTTTTATCGGTGATCACGTGGCGTGTTTTTGACCAATGTGAAATGACAAAAAATCCAGAAAAATAATAACATAAAATATGTAATATTAGAATTCTTACATTTTTGTGTTACAGTAATGACGATGCATACATTGTATTACCTTCTAATAAAGATGACTACCACAATGACGACGACAGCAACAACCAGAATTGCTACAACCGCCCCTGCTATTGGGCCAGCATCTACTGAGGGCGTCTCGGCGTCTTGGACTTGTATAGAGGACAAAAATATCTTATACTAAAACTTAAATATAAGTATTCAACCCGAGTGATTTGACAGGGATTTGATCGATATATCATTGTTATTATAACTAATGGTTTGATATTTGGCGCATCTTTTTGATGAACCTAAATGAAACTTGCAACATTCATTGTTCTTTAATATTCCCGAAAATTTTGCTACAGAACAGCATGAACGCAACAATGAGCAATTGAGAAAAGACAATAAAAAACACATACATTTACTTTTCGTACAAAATTCTCCTTCGTAATCAGCGTCACATGGCGATACACAGGAGCCAGAATCTATGTCACATGTACTACAATGGCCACATGTCATGTTACATGTCTTTCCGTACAATCTATTGTTGCATTCTGTCAAAAAAGTGTTGATGAACTTAATAAGAAAACGATTTAGATTATTTCCGATTAATAATGTATATATAACAGTAGAGGAGACCAGGACCCCATAGTACTAGCGGGATTAAAGTAACCTGGTCACCAATGATCTACCCAGTCCAATTCAGTTACATTCCTCCATACCATTTGAAAGTATTTGAAAACATACGGGACCGTTATATCACGTATGACTGTAACGAGAGAGGTGAATATAAACATTTTTATATTTTTTTTTAATTCGAAGTTATACACCTTATACAAATCACTTTTATAGCTTATGAAGGGACTAAGTGGAAGGAAACCGGAGTGCCCGGAGAAAACCCACGTGACCCGGTAGGTGACCCCTAGCCTTTTCACGTTCGTGCCGGGGATCGAACCCCGGTTGGCTAGGTGAAAGGCGAGTGGCTTAACCACTACACCATCCGATCACCTAGAGCTGATAGTGTAGCGGTCACCAGACTGTGTATCGAACCTGGGACCTCCGATGCTCTTCCGATTGAGCTACGTGATTCCCGATGCTCTGTCAAGTCAAATCCCGCTACAATTACATAATTATATATAATGGTTGATAGTTTTTATATATCATGTATTTAATAGTTTGCATGGTACTTACTCTTACATTCCCCAGTGCTCCGATCACATTCGGTACAGTTGGCGATACATATCATTGTACAGTTTTGACCATATAATCCAGTGGTACATCCTGTAGTGAATCAATGGAATAAAACGTATAATAATGCAATACTTGCTGACGTAACCGCTTTAAACGATATATATAACTAAAAAACACACTAAAGGGTCGCGTACGATAGTTGAAAATGACAATCTTATTAAAAAATAAGTTGTGTTAATGAAATTAATAAACCATATGGAGCTTTGAAGTGTTCACGTAACCCACTCTATTAAGTACATTTATATTATTCAAATATAGTATAAACACATTTGCACTATTCATGAAAACAAGCCCAAAATATAGTTTGCTTACCGATGCATTTTCCGGTTTCATTCTCACAAAGCTTGTCTTTACACCTTGTAGAGCAGTTCTTTTCACATTTAACACCGTACTTTTGAGAAATACAATCTAAAAGTATTTTAAACATATATATGGGTGATAAAAATTAAAAAGCTTTGATGTATTTTGCCATATTTCATACTAAATATGAGTGGATAGATAATATGACATTTATTAAACGGCATGAATGAAAGTGTCGTGTCACTAATGTGATAAAATAAATGCCTTGGAATTGATGAATATAAAGACATCAGTTTCAAAACAATAGATTACAATTTTCAACCAATTAAAAGTCCCACTCATGATCTTAACATCGGTCTTCCCTCAAGAAAATACTATATACCTACTTTTGCCTATGTAGGCGTATATTCCTACTAGGCCTAAACATATTTAGATCTAAACAGAGGTGCAAATATTATGGATGTGATACTTTCTAGGTGGATGGACGGGTGGAGGGTATATGTGTTGCAGGCCTTTCTCAGCTTCGGTGGACGACTTTTGATATTATTTCTAAATATATTGTAAGTATTTATGATTCATTTGGATTACATTGATTAGCTAGTTATTTCTAAATAAATGTATCATAAGTTGTAATATTTACACTATTTATTTTGATTAATTGTTTTCTAATGACGGTCTATTTCCTTACGTCTCCCATTGTAGACTTGCACAAGCCTGGATCTAGATAGATTTGCGAATTCTTTGATAAATAAGCTGATGAAAAATAAATAAATTGAAATATCAGGATTGAATCTTGCTTCAGTTCATTCCATGGGGTGATGAAATGAGTTGCTCTTTAAACAAATTCAACAAGAACTGCTTCGCAGCTCATTCAATTTGTTTCAAGAGCAACTCTATTCATCAATCCATGAAATTGACCTCAGCAAGAATCAAACCTTAAATGGTTTTCTGCTAACTCACAACTATTAGTAATTTCCAATTCATAATTTAAGAACCATAACTGTTGTACCGAGGTGCTATGGATTTTTTACATTATGTACCTCACATATTATAAAATATTGATAAAAGCCTTTTTTCAAAACTGGAGAGTTGGTATTGGGCGAAGATATGTAAACATTGCGAATTCAATCATTGTATCTGCTAATTTATTTAAAGATAAAAGAAATAAATTTCATATAATGGTTCGCCAATACAGTCTCAAACTACCTTCCCACCAACATGATTTCTGGGCAATCATCTTCACGTGAATCAAAAACTTTCAAGCAACACATTTTAGGGAACTATGTTACCATCGAATATTGACGACACTAAAATCTCATATTTTTTTTTATGATTTTGTGAGAAATTTAAACAATAATAACATGAACTAGGTATTCGTAGCAGTGTATATTATTAATACTTATATTCACATGTGACATATACCATATACATTAAACTAACGCAAGTGAAGTTTATGAGGGAATGAATGGCACCAAAAAGCATGTCCTATATGAAGTCATAATTTTGATATGGTAACGTCAACTTATCACTCTTTAAATAGTTGTTTCATCTTCTAGAGTATATCGTCGTTATCTAACTTAAAACAAATATCCGATACCTACAACATCAAAACCATCTTCCTATAGAATATATGGCTTATAAAGCTTTGCAGACTATCATTTCATAATGCACTAGTGCGCATTATAGAAATTATGAAGATGGAGAATTATAAATTGTGACTATATAAGATGTTAATATTTGTATATGACGAGTTAAGACAATCGCGATTGCATAATACACTCGGGCTCACCATTTCCCCTGACATATCCTTACAATAACCAAGACAGTCCAATTCCGCTCCTTTCACATTTTATTTCATGATGCCCACTAAAGCATTCCTGTGTATCAGCGTATTAAGATACATGTGTCTGAATTTTGTATCACAAAAATATCAAAATTATCTTACCAAGACAGTTTCCCGTGACCTGGGCGCAGTTTCCATTACAGTCCGCAGGACAATCCAATTCACATTTAGTACCATGCCTCCCATCAATGCATTCTGAAATGTAACCAAACAGAACTAAATAGTTCTCATAAGGTTATTAAGATATGCATTTGTTTTCTTATTCTAATTGTAAATGTTGATTAAGCTAACCTGGCAATTATAAGATATGATTAATACCTTTACTACGCATGTTTCACAAAGGTAATATCATGTGAACATTTCATAACAGATTATAGTTTATGTTTACAAATCCCAGTGTGTAAACACCTAGGGCGCCTCTGATTGGTTAATTCCATCGCCTATTGATTCTGATTGGCTTTTAACTTCGGACTACTTTTCACATCGCATTTTCTTGTAAATAGTGCTAAATGTCTGTAAAACAGAACGTTGCCTATTCAAAGTATTAATCTACAGAACATTGGCTATCTATTTAGGAACTATATTTTATGGCAGGAAGATATTATGGCGCATTATATGGTGGCACGTTTCACTCTATTTATCTATTGGCAGGTGCGCTAAAATACCAGTATATCACTGGTAACTACTGTCCTTACATCTATTGTTCAACTACGACTGGTAAAATTAACATCGTATAATACAGCATTGGTACTCACCTATACAGTTCCCTGTGGCTTTGTCACACTTATCTTTACAATTGCCATCACAGTTCACCTCACATGTAGCACCATACCTCCCAGCGACACATTCTGAATCACAGAAAACTTGTCAACATCAATCATGTCAAAATTGACCAAAGATTAAATGAGAATATAACAATTTTCCACTCCAAAATAGTATTCACCTTTATGTGAAGTATTCGAAACCCAAAGAGTTGTGCTTGTAAGTAAAGAACACAGATGATATATCGAAATGAAAAGATCGATCTGATTGACAGCTATTACAGTTTAATACGTTGCAAACGTATCAATTAAGAAGTGAGAGGGAAAAAATGGATATCGTATCGAACTTGATATATACATTAATACAATAAAACATGGTTATAACCTCTCGTGACCAATTGTGTCGTTATAAGCAGCGTGTGTTTTACATTATAATTATAATGATAGGAAAATTGATAGCAATTAAGATACTACGTAATTGAACGTTGTATTCAGTGTAACCGAATTATCTCTATACAGTATGAACAAATGTCTGAATAAAAGGTTCATTCAAGTTTTTGAGACGTTCCCCATCTCACCTTAACGGAGTATAAACAAGTGATTTTAAATTCAATTAATTGACTATATTTTTAGATAAACAAAGTAATGCTGGTTGAAATCAATTGAGTTTCCTTAACAAATGGAATCTGAATTAGTTTTATCATTCGTTTTATTTCATACCATTACAAAGACCATTGTCTTTATCACACAGTCTATCTTTACAATCGATCGACAATCCTCTTCACATTGAACACCGTGTTTTTGAGCGATGCGATCTTTTGCCCTTTAAACAAATTCATCAAGAACTGTTTCGCAGCTCATTCAATTTATTTCAAGAGCAACTCTATTCATCACCCTCTGAAATTGACATCAGCAAGATTCAAACCTTAAATGGTTTTCTGCTAACTTAAAACTATTAGTAATTTCCAATTCCTAATTTAAGAATCATGATTGTTGTACCGGGGTGCTATGGGTTTTTTTTACATTATGTACCTCACATATTATAAAATATTGATAAAAGCCTTTTTTTCAAAACTGGAGAGTTGGTATTGGGCGAAGATATGTAAACATTGCGAATGCAATCATTGTATCTGCTAATGTATTTAAAGATAAAAGAAATAACTTTCATATAATGGTTCGGCAATACAGTTCCAAACTACTTTCCCACACAACATGTTTTCTGGGCAATCATCTTCACGTGAATCAAAATCTTTCAAGTAACACATTTTAGGTAACTATGTTACCATCGACTATTGACGACACTAAAATCTCATAGTTTTTTTTATGATTTTGTGATAAATTAAAACAATAATAACATGAACTAGGTATTCGTAGCAGTGTCCAACCTATAATACATGTGACAAGATATTTATGACCATATTTACAAAAGTATTTGATATAAGTAATGCATTTAATAAAAGTAATACATTTAATGAATGTAATACATGTACATTTAAACAATGTAATTTGGTATAGCTGAGAGATATGCAAATGTTTTAGAACTGCTTTGATTTTCACTTTACATTTCATTGTATTAATATTATCTGTGTTTTACAAACAGTTACATAGATTTCGCCAGCATATTCAGCTATATATATATGGAACTCAATATTTCCCGATGTTTGTCATGTAGAATATTATTAATACTTACATTCACATGTGACCTATACCATATACATTAAACTAACGCAAGTGAAGTTTATGATTGAATGCATGGCACCAAAAAACGTGTCCTATATGAAGCCATAATTTTGACATGGTAACGTCAACTGATCACTCTTTATATGGTTGTTTCATCTTCTGGAGTTTATCGTCGTTATCTAACTTAAAACAAATAGCCGATACCTACACCATCAAAAACATCTTCCTATAGAATATATGGCTTATAAAGCTTTGCAGACAATCATTTCATAATGCACTAGCGTGCATTATGAAAATTATGAAGATGGAGAGTTATAAATTGTGACTGTATTAGATGTTAATATTTGTATATGACGAGTTAAGACAATTGCGATTGCATAATACACTCGGGCTCACCATTTCCCCTGACATATCCTTACAATAAACAAGACAGTCCAATTCCGCTCCTTTCACATTTTATTTCATGTTGCCCACTAACGCATTCTTGTGTATAAACGTATTAAGATACACGTGTCTGAATTTTGTATCACACAAATATCAAAATTATCTTACCAAGACAGTTTCCCGTGACCTGGGCGCAGTTTCCATTACAGTTCGCAGGACAATCCAATTCACATTTAGCACCATGCCTCCCATCAATGCATTCTGAAATGATGTAACCAAACAGAACTAAATAGTTCTCATACGGGTATTAATATATGCATTTGTTTTCTTATTCTAAATGTAAATGTTGATTAAACACACCTGGCAATTATAAAATATGATTAATACCTTTACTACGCATGTTTAACAAAGGTAATATCATGTGAACATTTCATAGCAGTTGGTTATCGTTTATGTTTACAAATCCCAGTGTGTAAACACCTAGGGCGCCTCTGATTGGCTAACCCCATTATCTATTGATTCTGATTGGCTTTTAACTTCGGACTACTTTTCACATCGCATTTTCTTGTAAATAGTGTTAAATTTCTGTAAAACAGAACGTTGCCTGTTCAAAGTATTAAACTACAGAACATTGGCTATCTATTTAGGAACTATATGTTCATGGCAGGAAGATATTATGGCATTATATGGTGGCACGTTTCACTCTATTTATAAATTGGCAGGTGAGCTAAAATACCATATATCATTGGTACCTACTGTCCTTACATCTATTGTTCAACTACGACTGGTAAAATTAACATCGTATAATACAGCATTGGTACTCACCTATACAGTTCCCTGTTACCTTGTCACACTTATTTTTACAATTGCCATCACAGTTCACCTCACATGTAGCACCATACCTCCCAGCGACACATTCTGAATCACAGAAAACTTGTCAACATCAATAATGTCAAAAACGACCGACGATTAAATGAGAATATAACAATTTTCCACTCCAAAATATTATTCACTTTGTGTTAAGTATTCGAAACCCACAGAGTTGTGCTTGTAAGTAAAGAAAAAAGATAGGATATCGAAATGAAAAGATTGATCTGATTGACAGTTATCACAGTTTAATACGTTGCAAACGTATCAATTAAGAAGTGAGAGGACGAAAATTGGATATGGTATCGAACTTGATATCTACATTAATACAATAAAACATGTTTATAACCTCCCCTGACCAATTGTGTCGTTATAAGCAGCGTGTGTTATACATTATTATAATGATAGGAAAATTGATAGCAATTAATATACTACGTAATTAAACGTTGTATTCATTGTAAGCGAGTTATCTCTATACAGTATGAACACATGTCTGAATAAAAGGTTTATTCAAGTTTTTAAGACGTTCCCCATCTCACCTTAGAGGAGTATAAACAAGTGATTTTAAATTCAATTAATTGACTATATTTTTTAGATAATGCTGGTTGAAATAAATAAAGTTTCCTTAAAAAATGAAATCTGAATTAGTTTTATCATGTGTTTTATTTCATACCATAACAATGTCCACTTTCTTTATCACATATTCTATCTTTACAATCGATAGAACAATCCTGTTCACATTGAACGCCGTGTTTCTGAGCGATGCAATCTGTCGAATGTAAAAACAAATATATTCTGAACCCGTGATGGTTTAGACAACACACTTTTGCCAGAAAGTCTAAAAAGTACTATTATAATGATTGTATTGTTTTATTTTTAGATAATAGGCCCTTTCCTATCATATATCTTAGTAAAACAGAAAAAAAGTAACTTATGGAAGAGTTAAACAATTAATATGGATGAGATGACCAGGTATAAACACAACACACACAAACATTCGCATTTCGTTATCTAATCCAAAATACGTAGAATCCAACATAATATTTTATCTAAAAAAAGATGATGTTAAACCTTCAAGGACAGATAACTTTTTCACATGCAAAGACCGAATGTGTATAGTATCAACTTCGATAAATATTCCAGAACAAACATTGGTTAAGACGTATGATATGTCACTGTGACAATCCGTCAAAAAATAAGTGAATATACATTAAATTGATTGGATATTATTTTTAAATATAGAAAACATTGCAAATGAAATTAAATTACGTTTGACTTTCATTTAAAACAGGGTTTCATCTTAAACAATTATTTTAATTTGAAATTAGAATTATTGATAGCATGTGTAACTGAAATCTACAAGTTTATTTATTCCTTACCATAGCAATGTCCGTTGTCTTTATCACACAGTTTATTTTTACAATTCATCGAACAATCATGTTCACACTGAACGCCGTGTTTCTGAGCGATGCAATCTGTCGAATGTAAAAACAAATATATCCAGAACCCGTGATGGTTTAGACAACACACTTTTGCCAGAAAGTGTAAAAATTACTATTATAATGATTGTATTGTTTTATTTAGATAATAGGCCCTTTCCTATCATATGTCTTTGTAAACAGTACTCACAAGAACTTTACCATGGGAGCTCGGTCTAAACGGTTGTCGATTATCTAACTGTGTTATATCAGATTCACACGGCCGACGGTCACTATTAAGACAGGAAAAAGTAACTTATGGAAGAGTTAAACAATTAATATGGGTGAAATAACCGGTATAATCTTTAACACAAAACACACAAACATTCAAATCTCGTTATTTCTAATCCAAAATAGGTAGCATCCAACAAAACATTTTCTCTGAAAAAGATTATGTTAAACCTTTAAGGCCAGATAACTCTTTCACATGCAAACATTAAGTAAATATTCATTAAATTAATTGGATATTTTTTAAGTATAGAAAACATTGCAAATGGAGTTAAATTACGTTTGACGTTCATTTTAAACAGTGCTTCATCTTAAACAATTATTTTAATTTGGAATTTGAATTATTGGTAGCATGTGTAACTGAAATCTACAAGTTTATTTATTCCTTACCATAACAATGTCCGTTGTCTTTATCACACAGTCTATCTTTACAATCCATCGAACAATCCTGTTCACATTGAACGCCGTGTTTCTGAGCGATGCAATCTGTCAAATATAAAAAAAAAATATATTCTGCAATCGTTTTGCACAGGTCATTTATCCAATAATTGATATTGCAGTTTTCGCTATTGTGCTCACACAACTGGTTCAGATAGTCATAGTACAGTTATGTTCACATCTAACACAATCTGCGAAGATCGTTAGTGAGTTTATAAATTTAGAAAGTAATAACCAATAAAGGTGTTAGTCAAGAAATACCGTTTTTAAAGTCCCATTATGCTTTCACCAAACTTTGCTAAAATATACATTAACATTCCTTATGAAAGGTTCTTCATTTGGTTTCTTTACAATGAAGATAATTACGCAATAATCAATTAGTAAAGAATTCTTAAAATAGAACGGTTTAATTTGCATAGCTAAAAATACCTCGTGTATACGTAAATGTTCGATACCCGGATAGTAAACAAACACAATGGGGACAACCTACGTCACCGGAAGTGATATCGGGCACACAAAAACAATGAAAAAACGCCCGCTTCAAGATGAAAATCGGCTGAAATTATGACATAAAAGCAATGCATCTTCTAAACCTATCGTGCGTCAAAGACAGTGTATTGTTAGAGACTCTGTGAAATTATTAGATATCGTCAAACTAGCTCAGATTATGCAAACACCTCGACACAATATTTTTCGACAGCAGGGATATCGGTCACATTTTATTCACTGAAACGTTATCAATTGCAAATAAATAAATTTTGCTGCCACAAAACTGTCCCGTTTACTAATATGTAATATATGACTGTTGAAAGAAAATATTTCATTCATTATATCTGCTAGTGGAGAATCATATACGGTTCTTAATTAGAAATTATGAAAATGATATCGGTCACACTTAGAGCTTTAGGGGTAACGGTCACATCCAAAGTTACGAAAACAGTGGATAAGACGCCAAAATACTTTTATTGAATTTATCTGATCTTGAAAGACGACTTTTTTAACCCCATATCAGCAAATGGTTAACGAGCTATTGAAATCGCTTTTCGTCTATTGCTCGTCATCCGTCCGTCTTTTTTTTCCACAGCGTGGCTATTGGTCACATTTTATTCGCCGAAAATATGTCAAGTGTATTTGTTTTAACTTTACTGTTATTTACTGATATAAAATACCTCATATTTCAAGTAGTAGCTATCGTTCATTTTATTCGCTACAAAAGTGACATACCTGTATAACCTAGTTGGTGTTTTGTTGTTTTTAAAAAGGATGTCGTTCACATGGTAACGGACACATCCAAAGATTTTGAAATGGTTTGTCGCTTCGTAAAGATTGCTGAAATATTGCAGCGTTGTTTTCCCTAACTAATCATTCAGGTAAAGAGGAAATACTACCGAGATACATGATACATCATTAACTATTATCGTAACTATTTTTTTTTTTTTGCTAAATACTTTGGTAATTCGTACACTGTATATTGTTTCGTTTTTGTCTATACATGTATTTGTACACATCCTTTGTTCTTACATTGTCTTTGCGTGGAATGTTTGCTCAAGCAAAGTAGAACTGAGGCAACCCTAAACAAGCAGACAAAATACATCTCCATGGAGTACCATTGTACTATTTTGAAGTACGTTTCTGTGTTAAAGTAATTATGATTTAAAAACTTCGCAGTGACAATATATAAAAAAACTACATAAAACTTAAAGATGTAAAGGCATCCGATGTAAACAAAAGGAAAAGCACACTGATCTATAAGCTACAGAAATACGTGAATACATGATAGACAGGATCACTGAGGGTTTTTAGCTGATAGCTTTAGTACAGTTCTACATGTCAATTCACTAATAATTTCTCCACAGATTTTACACACAATAACGATTGAAAAGGTACTTAGAATATATCTTAACAGCAAAAGCACAAATGATTATATGCAAACAAATTATAAAAGCAAATCAGTTGATAACAAGAGGGTCAAGAGATATCGTGACGTTTACCATTGGATTTACAAATCAGTCAATTCAACATGTTGGTCCAATCTCTTTAATATGTTGAATAACAGATGTCCTGTTGGCATTCATACTCCCCTAATTGTCAACTGAATGCAATTTAATGAATATACTTTCATTTGATAACACTTGTATGATAACCTCCCAACATATTTGTATCTATAAAGAAAAAAATCAATATTGTCAAGGACGAAACAGCCATTTTCTGTGATCGATGGCACAAAAATTATGACATTACATAAAAATAAACGGATAGCAGATCATGCACCCCTGAATGTCAAATGCGCTTGGTAAGTATACATATTAAGGGTGCAGTGAAAAAGTAAATATATGTATATGAATGCTATAAAGCACCGTGGTAGTCAAATAATTTCAAGATAGCCAAATATTCATTATTTTGTAATCTTATCTGTCTCAAAAATGGGCATTAATAAATACAATCCTATGTTAAAAATGATTATCAAAATATCCATATCGAACAAGATATTTGATAATTGTATGTCTACAATGTAATGAACTTGAAGTTGTCGACTACCGGGTTTTCCCATTGGTGCATTATGCACAACAATAGTAAAGAGAGAGATACATGTAGTACTTATACAATTTCAGAAAGGTTCATTAAGTATTAAGCTCACATGTTGAATTTGAACCATAGCAACAAGTCCATCTATTAGAATCAAGAAAGATGACTTTCTAAACATGATATTTAAAAAAGATCCTTAATACTCTCTGGCAAATACATGTAGCGGTATCGAAATAAATCGATTTCGGATTGATTCCGAAATATATTATACATAGCTGGATCTACATATGAAACCCCTCCAGTACTTTCAAAGAAATAACAGAAATAAAAGACGGACGGATGACGAGCAATGGGGGAAAGGTTATTTTTATAGCTCGCCAACCATTTGCTGATGGTGGGTTAAAAAGATCAATTCAATAAAAGTATTTTGACGGGGTATCCATTTGAATTGCATAAATGCGTAAATAACGACTACATGTACAATGCTGTAATATTAAGTTTGCGTAACTTTGGATGTGACCATTACCCCTAAAGTTCTAAGTGTGACCGATATCACTTTCGTAATTTCTAATTAAGCACCGTCTATGTTTCTCCACTAGCAGATATAATGAATGAAATATTTTCTTTCAACATTCATATGTTACATATTAGTAAACGAGACGGTTTTGTGACAACAAAATTTATTAACATTTTTGTATTTACGACTCTTAACGTTTTATTGAATAAAATGTGACCGATATCCCTGCTGTCGAAAAATATTGTGTCGAGGTGTTTGCATTATCAGAGCTAGTTGGACGATATTAAATAGCTTCATAGAATCTCTAAAAATACATTGTCTTTGACGCACGATAGGTTTAGAAGATGCATTGCTTTTATGTCATAATTTCAGCCGATTTTCATCTTGAAGCGGGCGTTTTTTCATTGTTTTTGTGTGTCCAATATCACTTCCGCTGACGTAGGTTGTCCCCAAACGTCAGTATTAGAGTGAACTAAGGAGATATAATTATTGTCAGACTAATGGAGTATCATCATTAAAAAGACACAACATATATTATTTTTACCCTTGATGCTTCCTGGTGGACTATCATTTGCCGTCGGTACGTAATTCTTACATGTACGTAGTAAAAAGGAAAAGGGAATTAAAACTGAAATTTCTCTAATTTCACGAGTGTGCATTCCATTTTACGCTGAACGTGAATTAGCATTCAGCCCATTTGTTTTCATAGGAAAAGTTCGATTTATGGAGCAAGTCTAAAAGTTTATGCGCTAAACAAACTAATGTATGTGAGAAAAATTAAGTTCGTAATGCCTGCTAGGACTTTACCAGTCTTATTAAAACGGATATTTCCCCCTCTTTTCTTCTTTTCATGAAGGACTAATCCAGGTTTTCTTTAGCTGTTTTAATATACTTTTCCACCAGATCGTCTTCACTTGATGAACTGTATAGAAATCATTAACGGACTGTTTTTATAATCCATTTTTAGTACGTCTATTCAATCAAACCAAACTATTCTACATTTTGTACATGCATTCCCTTTCCTGTCCCGTGCATGCAATGAATATGAGATAAAAATGAATCACATTGGCCTACATCTGGTTCATGCAAAGTGTTTGGCTCTATATTGTTTGTTTGTTTGTTTGATTTATTAACGTCCTATTAACAGCCATGGTCATGTAAGGACGGCCTCCCATGCATGCGGTGTGTTGCGTGTATGTTGTGCGAGGTGCGTGTTTTGGGAGACTGCGGTATGTTAGTGTTGTGTCTTCTTGTATAGTGGAACTGTTGCCCTTTTTATAGTGCTATATCACTGAAGCATGCCGCCGAAGACACCAAGCAACACACCCCACGCTCTATATACATTTTTCTGTCTTTATATATTGACACAGTATTACATAAACATTTGTATATATATATAGAGAGAGAGAAAAAAAGTCTATAGTAGAGCCAAACACCTGTGGTTCATATACATGTATCTTTACATGTACCATAAACATATATTATGTATATATGTTTTTGCATGTAGTAATTACAAAGTTCATAATAATAATATTATGCCACAATGTGGATTGTACTCAGTTAGTAATTCATGATCATGATCACTTGTCATGGATATATCCGATAATGCCGATATCGTCGTTGACCCTGTTGTCTCAAACACTGGTCTAAGTTTATGTACATGTTCGGTCTTCGATGGATTAGAACATGTAGGCTAACCAGACTTCGTATGTATGTATGTATACATCGCTGTATTATTATAAAAAGAAACAAAATTAATATATCTATATAGCAGGTAACGACGTGGCGTGTTTGTGTCTACTTTCAGTTGTTTACGATTTTGGCGAGTCACACCATGGGAGGCCTCATCAGGTAACACAAACGTACGTGTGTTCGGTTTCGATGTACACAAACGTGTGTTCGGTGTCTTCGGTCTCGATGTACATTTCAATAAAGCTAGATTAGACCCTATTAATCGTTATTAAAAATTCCATAAGATCAGCAAATACCACTGTAACTATAATTTTGTTAATTGCTTGCTTTCCATTCAAGAAAAAAAACTTTTTGAATAGTTTCAGCCTAGTTTTATTTAGAAACTACATGTAATTACATACATGTACAACATGTATTTGTACATTTTTTGTAGGTCCATGCGTGGGTTCGTAACGTGCAGTCGATCTCGATCGAGCAATGCAACTTGACCGCTAAATTGTCGTTATTTGAAGGAACGTGCACGTGGAGAAGAACGGACCCATGTGTGTTCGCTGGCACGTATTTGGCGAGTCTTCAGTGCGTTCGCCATGCACGATGTTGAAGTTTGTTAGGGAAATTCCACTTTTTACGACCTACGCATGCGTACTAGATTTTTTTGGCTCTGGGGCGGAACTACGAATTTCCCCCTCTCCGAAGAGGGGTTTTCTATTTTTTTTTTTTTTTAAACATGGAAATGTTTGGTATTTTTTATGAGCGGATATTTTCATAAGGATACATGCTCTATTATTCAGCAAAGTTTGGTACATTTACTTTATGACGATATTTTTTCATCCCAAAACATAATGGGGCTTTAACATGTTGCGGATGTACTGAGAATTTGTTTGCACAATTCAAACATTTTAAAGACAACTTAGAGATACTAATAGTAATCCTTCTAGGGAAATATCCCAAGTTATAAGACTACGCCCCTTTTGTGATTAGATCACGTGGTACTCTTAAGAGTTTCGTTTTGAAAGCTTATTCTCACGTAGGGTTCGCGGGGTGAATGCGTTAGTATCCAAGCAGAGATATATTTCAAATGGCTGCATTTTCTTTAGATACAACATGGGTTATTTCATAACTGGTTCTTAGACTGTAAGTTGTTTCCATGTGCTTATTTTTCAATTTCAACTTTTTTAACAATATCTTAAACTTTAAAATAAGTTTTTTAACAAAAAAGAAAACGAACATGTATACCATGTGGCGTACAGTTTGATCTTAGCATCCTGTAGCATGATTCCAACCCGCATCCGAATGATAATTATCATTTTTTTTTTTTTTTTTTTTTTTTGATGTCGGGACGTATTAACCACTCGGCCAGCGCATTTGATTTCAAGTGGTAGTCATATCGATGACAAACCAATTAATTCTAATTCTGTAAATTATTTATTAATTTATAAATTGTTCTTTTAAAGACAATACAATTACCTTCCTATGAAGCAATATTGATTTAATTCAGAATATAGTATATCATGATAAAGTCGTAATTTTGTATTTACTTATATCGATAAAGATTTTGATTTAGGGGAAATATCCAAAAGAAACTATTTTAATGATAACGAAAAATGAAAATTAATACAGTTGAAATAAAAAGCATCTACCGATTGTTATATTTGACATTACGATAACTTACAGAAACAAGCTCCTGTCGTCGCGTTACAGTTACCACCATAACAGTTACCGGAACACGTTCTGTTACAGTTACCGTCACCGTAAGTTCCAACGGGACACCCTGTAAATTATTAACATGGTAAAATATGCATACACACAAAAGTACATATACATACACCTCAAACCCACATACACACATACAGTCACACTTATATTTATACATACATGTGCGTGTATGTACAAGTAAAAGAAAAGAAAACAAAAACAGTAACTCACCCCACACCTGTACCTCACACAATTCCAAAACAGCGTAATCATCATACCAGCTGTACCGTTTGGGGTCGTTTCTATAGTTGTACACGGTCACATACTGACCTACAAACGGGCACTGGTGTGTTATAGTCAACTGTACAGCCGTCCCAGTACTACTGATGTCAGTGTAACAGATGACGCCATCTTGTGGTGAAATGGTGGTGTTAGAAACGTACAGTTCATGTCCGGCATATCTGTTTACCCCGTTAACTAGAATAAAAAAATAACGAGCATGCATACTTGTACAGCCATATTCCATATATGCATGCACTGTATGCATTAATTACATGTATATTGAAAAAAAAACACAAAAAACAATCCAGTTACATACAATAAATAAATAAACGAATCTCTCTATATTGGTATAGCGATGAAGAGATATTAACGATTTATTACAATTCTGAGCGAAGGAATTAAAGTTTAAATTTGAAATTATAACAACATAAAAAAATCTTTGGTCCATGCACATATGTGTATTATTATTACATCTCCATATACAGTTAAAAAGAGATCCAAAGGGATCTTGGCGCCCACCAAAGAAAGATTTATATCTGACAAAACCAAACTTTATTTATCAAAAAATCAAATATGGCGGTCTGTGCATATGGAATTTGAGGCAGATCCCTTCAGGTCTTTCTGAGAAATAACCAAAACTCAAGATGGCGGCCTGGCGGCCATCTGGTTCGTCAATTGGTGCCAAAATGCATTATACACAACTAGGGTCCTAGGGATGCGTATTAAATTTTCGACAGATCCCTTTAGTACTTTTTGAGAAATTGCGGTAACAAACTTCAAGTATCATACTGCAAGATGGCCTTTTGTTGGCCATCCTGTTCACCGATCAGTCCAAAAATGCAATATGCACAACTAATGGAATCTGCATTTGAAATATGATACAGATCCCTTCAGGACTTTCTGAGAAAAAGCGGTAACTATATTCATTGGCAAAATTCAAGATAGCGGTTTGCCGGCCATCTTGTTCATTGATCGGTCCCAAAATGCATTATGCACAACTAGGACCCTAGGGAAGATGGAGTAAAAGACAGGTACCTTCAGTAATTTTTTTAGAAATAGCGGTAACAAGCTTCAACTTTCAAATTTCAAGATGGCATCCTTTCGGCCATCTTGTTCATTGATCGCTTTCAAAATCCATTATGCACAACTAGGGTCCTAGGGAAACATGGAGATGAAATTTCAGGAAGATCCCTTCGGTAACTTTTGATAAATAGCGGTAACAAGAGTTATTCACAGACAGAAGGACGGACGGACAACGGACCACGGACATCTAATGATGGTGGGATAAAAACAATATTTATTGATACATAAACACTGCCTGAAAACTAACCAGTATTTACATTACCTCGATAGTATATTGTGATAGCATTAATAGTGACCAGCGTTCTAAGATCCACTCGCCACCATACTGTTTTTGGACCTATGGCCATCGTGTGTGAACAGCAACCAGATGCAATGGTAGTGTTTACGCAGCCATCTACAGCCTGTTTCGCAAGCCAACGGGCGTTATCCTGATTGCTGCTCTGTTGGGCAGTTCCCGAAATGGCAACATTAACTGTACAAATACAAAATAAATAATGCGTTAAGGAAATATAAGATTGGTTTTCAATTAAAATGCAAAAATAGAGTATACCCTCCAATTAAAATAGGAATTAACATGTTTCAGTCATAATGACACGTATAGATAGGTGTGTCATACAAAGAACTTTTGTGTTTCTTATCTGTGTAGAGGATTCTTTATATAATACCATCTACTCTACATATATATTACATAGATATTGAACAGTGTTTTGGTTGCGTTAAAGGTGGTATGAACACATGTTCTACACGTAGCACGTGTAGATATATTGTTACATAAATAAGTATAGTTTTACATCGTCGTCGTAAAATTTAATACGGTGTTGGTTTCTAAGTTGGGTAACTACGACAGCCAGCCAGGATGACCGAAGATTGAAAGAATCTTACATGGGTCTGTTAAGTGGACAGGGATATCTCAACCCGAATGTAAGATTTTGGCTGGTCAACCCGAGGCTTGCCGAAGGTTGACGGCCAAAATCTTACACGAGGGTTGAGATATCCCTGTCCACTTCACAGACCCATGTTTGATTATTTTTCTCTCATACTATTCGACAGATATCGCCGAGAGTTAAAAAAAAAACCCTAATTGCTAATACTCTTACCAGGCATTTGAAGTTTCGCGCTGAAGAGCACGTGAGGTCACAGGTCAATGGCGTACTAATATATGTATCTGTGTATTGGTTGACGCACTGCGATGCATACACTGAGTATAAATAGCAACAAATAACGCAACAATGATATACATCATCTATGTGTTTTAATTGAACAGACGTTATTATTATTCTATATAAAAGCATATTCAGCAAAATTTAACAAAAAGACGAAGTCTTATTTTATTTTACACACCGTTGTCCAAATGCACTATATTGTGACGTCACGGGAACGTTCGACTTAGTGACCTCTATCAACTTGGTGCGTCCGAAATATTTCGAAATTGTAAACAGTACAGTAGAGATAATCTAATGAGAATAATCACTGTCAGAATAAATCACTCGGCGACGTTTTACCTTTGGAGGATGCGTGGAATTGTTGATAGTGATGTGAAATGTTCCCCCGGTAATCATAGACCCTTAAAAAACACAAGGAATATGCTCTGAATTCCTGGATTTACAAAGAGTGATGTCCTGAGATTGTGATGTTGTAGACACGTGTGTAATTGATTGAGGCAGTTGATTCATTTGACAGGTAGGTGACATTATGTTTGTTTTTGAGAGAATCGATGACATTGCCTGCTTCTGTTTATTATTCACTGTTCGGTAATTGTTCAAAGATTGAATGTTTTTGTGTCCTGTGATTGTTATTGCTTGTGCGTCTGGAATGTTCTCATCGAGCAGTTTTTGGCATGTGTATTTACGTACACTCGTGTTTGTTAGTCTTTTTTTAGTCTCCTTGTGAATGTTGTCGCTGAGACCACTCTTAGTTGCCATGTTTTTCATTATATTCATAAGTTTATTTCATCCCATTGATGCCCTGAGATACCACTGATCGTTAGGATGCGGATTGCTTTCGTTTGTAACAGTTCCTAGGTAAAATGGGTCATTTTCACTACTGAAATTGTTAGGTCGTTTCAGAACGTATTCCTTGTAGGTTTCAATCGGACATCTGTCTTTGTTTTTAGGGTTGGCGAACATTCTTGGTTTTGAGTTTCGTACATCATTTGTATCTATTCCGGTACGTGTTTTCGTTTGTCTTTCGTTCATTTCCAAGAATTCGGCACATAGCTCTGTGTCAAAGCCTAGTTTTAGGTCACCAACACACAAGGCTCTGTGTTCTTCGCCGCCCCTCATTCCAAAAATGAAGCATGTTGTTGAACCATACAGTATTTACAAGTGATTCTGATGTTTTTCTCCCCAGCTGGCCTTTCTCGTATACTTTGTTGATTTCTGACTCTGTCACTGGATCTGCTCTTCTTGGTTTATTTTCAAGACCTTTCGGTTTTAGGTATTTTTGTTTACTTTTGAGTCCCTCGCATGAATATGCTAATTCATAGCCCGTGACTAGGCTTGTACCGTAACGGTGACGTTTCAGATATCTTTCTAGCGATCCGAATATTCCTCTAAGATAACTTGGTTGATACTCACTACCATCTTTTTGTCGAACACATATTAAAAATTTCGTTAAATATTTATCAAGCTCGACGGGTGAAATGTTTTGAATGTTTCTTTTTTCATTCTCTGTTTTTTAAAAATGATTGAAACAAACGGACGTGCGGTAGAGTTTTTTCCCTGTGTTTTCATTTTCCTTGTCAATTACGAATTTATTGACATCTTTTTTATTCATATCTACAAATCTCGACTCGGTGATCGTAGTAGTAGATGGAGGTTTGATTGTATCTTGTTGGAGAGGTAGGAGGGTGTTTTTTATGGACTGACTGTTAACATAATGAGTCTGTGCTTCAGCATTTTCGATTTCCTTAAGCAATACTTCTGGATCAAAATCAAGGAAATCAAACTCGTCGTCTGCTAGACCTTTACTAGTTCATGGTTAGCAGCAGGCACAATATTCCCGTCGCTGAATAATTGTACTTTATACCTAACATCCGTTCCTAGAGGCTTATTTATGTCGACAATTTTACCCCGTTGACCATTATTACCAACAGCAACACTTTCGCCAATCTTAAATCGTCGAGGATTTTCAGATGTCGCCATATTGTTTACACATTTCACTTGGATGAGTAGTAAACGTGACGTCACACTCTCTCACGCGGTCAAAGGTCAAGTCAAACAAAGTTCGCTCTCTGCCGATGACGTCACGTTCTTGTCTAGCGCGTGTGAGCTGTCTTACACCCCCCATGTAGGATAGAGATATATTTTCCCTAGCAACCGCGGGATATCCCTGTGAAGTATCGGAGAAAAAGTTTCGATTCCGGACTAATATTTATTATTAACCTCGCGCGCGTGCTGTCGCAAGCTTGATTTGAATTATGTTCGTTCGAAATATTCTTCAGAGTATACTATCTGTGTATCCCTGACACTTTGACACTGGATATCCATGTCATCATGAGTGTCCCCCTGTTGGGCTCCGAGCTGGATGGGGAAACAGCCAGCGAATTGTAATAAACTCTGAAAGATGGCCTTCCAAAAACAAAGAAAATGATTTACAACCAAAATCTCCCCAAAAGAAATCAACAACAAATCAACAAACAGAAAGCGGTACAAACACACGCATTCCCACAGTTTCTGGCCATGTCCTCTACACAGAGTGGCAAGACCACTACAGGTTTATCGCCTCTTTTATTACGAAAAGGCATTAAAGGCATTGCTGGCGATGTCAAATTTGTCAAGCCTTTGGGATCGGGTGATCTTCCAATAGAGGTTTTCCGCAAGCAACGAGCGAATAACTCCTTAGAACCAACAGTTTTGCCGGCCTCAGTTTGTGTGTAAAACCACACTCGTCATTAAATTGTAGCAAGGGGGTAATAAGGTGCCCAGCCTTGCGTAATGACAATGAGGCCGATATATTGTCATACTTCCAAGAGGAGTGCATTCCGGTCACGTACGTTAAAATAATCATGACCAGAAAAGAGTGGGAACTTGGTCCCAACATACACGTTTATATTGACGTTCGGAACACCAACGTTACCACAGAGCGTAACTGTTGGTTACCAGCGTCATGCTGTTACCGTCTACATACCAAATCCATTGAGGTGCCGTAACTGCCAAAGGTACGACCATCATGAGAGCAATTGTAGACGGAAGATGGTATGTCAGTACTGTGGCCGTGAAGGTCACGACGAAAAAGACGAATGTGACATTGTCAACCGTCACTGCGTCAATTGAGGGGGTGACCATGCTGCGTCTGCTCGCACCTGTCCTGCCTGGACTCGGGAGAGGGATATATTACGGGTCAAATATACCCGAGGTGTCTCTTTCCCCGAAACTAGGGGGATAGTTGAGTGTTCAGACCTGAATGTGGAAACTTATGCACAGATCACTCGCGCAAAGACGCCTGTTGACAGTGTCATCGTCAAACATGCGTCGGTCCAGGCCTTCGTTGATAAGCCTAACTGGGACAATGATGTCCCAGACATGGCTGATGCTAAGGCCTGCGAAGTAATCATGGGGGACCCGGACAGGTTCCAGTCGGGTTAACCTAAACCGCAATATAAACCACAACAAAAACCAGAACAAAAACCACCTGCTGGACCTCCTGGAGCTAAAACGCCAACATAAGAAAAAAAGTTACCGCCGCTCGTCATAGACGTGCTTTATCTTCACCGTCTATTGACGAAAAAAAGGCTCCCTACACTAAACAACAAAACCCAGTAAGGGGTTAGATGACCCTATCCTTGGACGGAATATCTATGATGTTCTATCGGACGAAAGCGAGTTTGGTGACAACACATTCATCGCCTCTAAACAACCTACTTCAAGTTGTCCTGTCGATCCGACAAACTATCCTCAGGGAGCAACATAGAGACAAACACTATCATACAATGGAATATACGCGGATTTAAAGCGAACATATAATAATTAAAACATCTTATACAAACAAAGAACCCATCCATATTCTGCCTTCAGGAAATAATGCTGAAAGACACCATCAATCTCAGACAATTTAAACTATACACAAAAGCTCCAACAACAGGTGGCCGCGCATCAGTTGGTGTGGCGGTGGCGGTGCATAAAAGCGTCCCTCACAGACACATTCAGCTGAAAGCGCAACTCTTCACCGAAAAATAACAGTCTGTTCTATATAATCGAGGCCGCTGTTGGTTTCTTTTGTATCCTCCGAGAGAAAGAAATCACTATTCAGACATATATCTGAATTGAAAAACAGCGATAAATACAAAATTTAAGAAATTCGTATCAGTAACGACCTCACAAAACAAGAAAGGGAAGCGGAAACTGCTCTTAGAAATGAGGCGAAGGAAAGGGAAAAGAAAGAATCGGGGGAATTCATGCATCGGGTACGGGGACCGCCGTGGAACAGGAAAATCGTCCGCCTGGCAGTAAGAAAAGATTAATGCATGTCGAAAAATTCCGATGTTTGTTTACAAATGCAGATACTCTCACCAACAAAATCGAGGAACTTAAATCTTTAATAAATCATGAAAAGTTAGATATTATAGGAGTTGTCGAGGCCTTTCCTTAAAAAATCCAGATACCAAATAAACAAGTCTGAGTTGAATATTGATGGATTTGAAGCTTTTCCCGGAGAGATGGAGCAAAAAATTGGATCGAGAGGAATTATCATATACACGGCACACAAACTAGGAGCCACGGAAATATCGGTCAACAAAGCATTTGATGAACAATTATGGGTAAAGATAAATCTTGATAATGGAAACATATTAACTATTGGGTGCCTGTACAGGAGTCTAAACAGCGAGGATGAAAACAACAGAGATTTGTGCGCGCTACTTACCAATATAGTAGAGATGAAAACATCACATTTGCTAATAATGGG
This sequence comes from Argopecten irradians, assembly GCF_041381155.1. Classification (NCBI taxonomy): domain Eukaryota; kingdom Metazoa; phylum Mollusca; class Bivalvia; order Pectinida; family Pectinidae; genus Argopecten; species Argopecten irradians. Next base: position 882,864 of record NC_091139.1, read on the forward strand.
AGACTTTAATTTGAAATATATCAATTGGGATCAGTTGACTCCATTTAAAAAATCAAAACATTTGGAATACCAATTCATTGAATCAATCAAAGACGCGTTTTTATTTCAACATATAAGGAATCCAACGAGAATCAGAGCAAATAATGAACCCAGTATTTTAGACCTAATATTCACAAACGAACATGATATGATTAGTAACATTGCAATAAAAAGCGGATTAGGAAAAAGCGATCATGGTACTATATTTTTTGAGCTGAACTGTACAAAAAATTATAACATTAGCAAAACAGTTAAATATAACTACAACCAGGGCGATTACAAACAAATAAGGACAGATCTATCGTTAGATTGGAAGGAAATATTACAGCGCGCACCGGACGCTAAATCAAAATATGAATTATTTCAGAAGATTGTAAAATCCACTATTGATATGAATATACCAAAGAACATTCAAGAAACGAAGAAAAGGCAAAATCCTCTCGACAATCAAACTGTACAGGCTATAAAACGGAAACATAGGAGCTGGCAGAGATATCTTGAGACCAGGGAAGTGCGGAAATATAACGAATACGTGAAAGCAAGAAACAAAGTTAAAGCATCAGCAAGGAAATTTAAAAAGTGTTTAGAAAAGGATATCGCTAAAGATGTCAAGACGAACCCGAAAAAGTTTTGGAGATATGCAAAGTCAAAAACTAAATCGAAATCCGGAATCACAGAGTTGCACATTAAATGTGGAAACGAACTGACCATCGCCCACTCTGATCAAGATAAAGCAAACGCATTAGCAGACTAGTTTTCAAGTGTTTTCACCGTAGAACCACAAGATGATATTCCCGTATTGAAGAAACTTAGCATAGAAAATCCATTTGTTAACACTGATATATCAGAACTGGAAGTATTAAATATTTTGAAGTCATTAAATCCAACCAAATCACCAGGAACAGATAATATTCACCCGAAAGTACTAAAAGAAACAGCGGACATACTGAAGACTCCTTCGAGTGAAATATTTAACTGGTCACTGAAAACAGGAGAACTCCCCAATACCTGGAAGGAAAGTCAGATAACTGCAATCCACAAAAAAGGAGACAAGAAAAATCCAGGGAATTACAGGCCAGTAAGTTTGACAAGCGTTGTTTGTAAAACTATGGAAAAAATTGTGAGGAAAAGAATAATGGATCATCTAGATAAGAATAACCTTCTTAGTAAACAGCAATATGGAGTCATCAAGGGAAGATCAACTATTTTACAGTTACTTACAGTTATTGATAAGTGGACAGAAGTTATCGACCAAGGAGGATCAATCCAAACCATATATCTAGACTTCATGAAAGCCTTCGACACAGTCCCACACCTACGGCTCATCGGCAAATTAAAATCATACGGATTATCACCTGAAATCATCAAATGGGTAGAAAGTTTTTGAACTAACCGGAAACAGCAAGTATCGGTAAACGGAGAACTGTCAAAATGGATGGAGGTGACAAGTGGTATCCCTCAGGGAAGTGTTTTAGGACCGATTCTGTTTGTAATCTATGTTAAAGACCTTCCAGAAACTATTAAATCAGCAACTTACTTGTTTGCAGATGATACTAAACTTTTTAAATATAACGAAAACACAAATCTACAGGATGATCTTAATCAACTCCAAAAATGGTCTGATCGATGGCTTTTAAAATTTCATCCTGATAAATGTAAGGTACTATATCTAGGGAAGAACCCAAATAAAACGGACCTACATTTATATGAAGACACTTTGGAAGGAAGAATACAGGTACAATTAGAGGAGGTCTTGAAAGAAAAGAATCTTGGGATAACGACAGACAACAGCCTAAGCTTCAGTGAACATATTCATGATGCCGTCAATAAAGCAAACAGAATAATGGGAACTATCCGAAAAACCTATAATTATTTAGATAATCAAACATTCTGTCTATTATATAAAGCACTTGTCAGACCACATTTGGAATATGGAGCCTGCATATGGAACCCATACTTACAAACACAAATAAACGAGATAGAAAATGTACAAAGAAGAGCAACAAAACAATTACCGGGAATGAAAGATTTAACTTATGAAAACAGACTGAGGATCCTGAAGTTACCTACACTAAAACACAGAAGGCTTAGATGAGACATGATCCAAGTATATAAATTGATACATGGAGGATATGATCGAGTCGTCGTAGAGGGATTTTTAATTCAAAATAACAACAAAAGAACTAGGGGCCACTCTTTGACATTGTTAAAACGACGAAGTCGTCTAAATTTGAGAATGTATTCATTCAAGGAACGGATCATCAATCACTGGAACTCTCTTCCCGAAGCCGTGGTTACGTCACCATCAATAAAAACATTTGGATCTCGCTTGGATAAGCATTGGGGGCAGCCCGAATGCTACTTTTATCATGAGATAGACAATACTGAACTTATTAATAGTCGGGATGTATAGTATGATTAGCGATCTGGATATATAGGCATTATGCCTGCGTCCAGTATTATTATTATTATTATTATTACAAGCTAACCGATATTTACATAATATATAATTCATTTTTCGCAATTTTCAGTCATGTGGACATGACGTACTTTACATGATGAATAATTTGCGTGCCCTTGTGCTTGGGCTGAGGTGACCAATATTACATTTCACGGTCCCGGAATAGCAGTTGAGATGGGTTGTTTTTATCTTGTACAAACGTTCCTCCCACATATTCATAATTCTAAATATAATTGTCGAAGACAGATATATCTGGATCAGATTATCGATGAAAAGTTACATAATACATATGTATAAGACCACGATCGAGTGTATTGTGGGTAGCGATAGGCTTAGGACGTCTCCTTGCAGGCGGTATATGGAATTTTCAAATTATTATTTGCCTAGATGAAATAAATGATTTGTTTTAATGTCCAGGAGACAGGAGTCATCTCGTCTTTCCGTGTCAACACCAAAATAAAACTAACAGGCCTATTCAAGGACACGTCCTTGGCCTAGCTACTGTAAGATACTGACCGTGTATATATCCGATGTAAATCCTCAGATATATAATTATTTATTCTGTAGTAATAGAGCTACATGGAGCTAGCCCTCGCCAGATATATATTTTATTGTGAATAGTTTGAATAGGCATGTTTGCATGATATATATATATCTATAAAAAACGAAAAAAAAAATTGCCGCCGGTGGTGAGAATCGTAAGATCAGAAGATCTGCATGTTAACACTAAGCCAGATTTCTGCTTTTTTATATACACTGATTTTTTTATAAGAAGCAGATAACATTGTTATTTTTTTGATGATGTACATGTATGATTGAGTATTTCCTAATAGGAAAAATAAAAATTTGTAAATGTAATGTGCATGTAGCTGTTGTTTCAGCACGAAGAAAAGTAAAAAAATGATAATAACACATTGATCACAAATCACAAAGTTTTTTTGTTGTTCTTTAATATACCTGGTATACAATAATCTTGTTATTTTATCGATTTTTTTCCTGACATGCTCGAACGTCGGTGAAGACACCCCCTGAGAGGAATGAGTTAGATTTCGCCGAGACGAAGCACAGGCTCGTGTTACGTTGATACGGAGAAAAACAGTTTTTATTTTATACCATGTAATATCAAAGTTATAAGCAATGAGAAATCGTACAATACAATCTTTTTTAGATTATATCTTTCTACTGCGTATGCATCGTAAAATTCTACTAATTATAAGTTGCATGAAAAATCACGATAACTGCAGGTACAGATAGGCCTAACGTTATACAATGCACAGTCGATGTCGGGAACAGATCCGATTTGATGCATTCAACTCAAATATAAAAAAAATGAATGCTATTGCCGAAACCTTTTGGACTAGAGATAGTCTTATAAGTCTTCAAAGATCGCTTTTAAACAATTTAATGAATAAGAAAAAAACCACGAAAAAATCACGATAGCTGCTCGCAACCCAGTGGTACCGCGGTTTCATCGGTTTTCGACGGCGAAAGACCAAAATAGATTTTTTACACACAATGTCAAACATATTCAATTCAAATAATTAACTATATGTTTCAGAAGCATGTTAATGATGTTTTTTGTGCAATATTTCATGAATTTCATCTACTAAACTAAGCATTGTATCCACAAACGCTGTAAGATTTACATTGTATTTTTGTAGTCTACGTAGGCCTACTGTTTCTTTTTGTCAATGTGACGTTTAAATAATGAAATGTTTCAAGATAAAGTAACACTATTATTTTAAACTATGTTAAGCTGTATATGAGAACAAATTGCCACCATAATACCACAAATGAATGCTTATTCAATCCTTCAAAACGTCGAATCACCCGGGCTCATAGAGGACTAAAAAGTGACGTCATTGGAATGTTCGGGATCAAATCGTCAAATTTAGAAATGGTAATCAGAATAAAGAAATTAATCATTTATTTACTCACATCGCAATATTTTCATATCGCAACTGTTACAGGAAATTCTTATTACCTGGTATCGAGTTCTATGCCTGATTAATCTCGATATTAGTGCTGAAAATATCTGGTTTATTGATATTGTTCCGCTACTTTTGTTGAGTTTGAATTCGCAAATTCGAAGGGCGTCAGAACGCTTGTTTTCAACCGGAATCAACACCGTAGTGATAAAGACCTTCCAAGTGAATTTTTGCATCGGGGGAACAGGGACATAAAAAGTTGATTTTCTCAAAAAGTAAGAAAAATAAAATACATTAATTTTGCTGGAACACTAAAAAAATCATTCTGATTTCGGAACAGTTGGAATCATGAAGATACCTCTAACAGTATTTTTATTATTATTAGTATATATTATGTAAGTAATTATATTTACCTCCAAATACTCCATTTAGCTGTGATGAACTGAGTAACATCGTATCACCACCAGTGCCATATATCATCATGGGTTACTATAACGATCATGATAGCCTCTGGGGCTCAACAGGCACTGACGATAGAGGTAGACGTATCGAAGAGTTTATTAGTAAAAACAGCTTATGTCTTTATAACACCAATGCCCCAACATATTTACACCCTGCCTCTGGCTCGCTTACCCACATTGAGCTATCGTTGTGCCATCCATCAATTCTTCTGGATTATGATTGGATGGTCAACGATGATCTTTATGGGAGCGATCACTTTCCAATTATACTTAAAAGCATAGGATCACCAAAAATTGAGGAGCCTATTCCTCGTTGGAATCTACATAAGGCGGACTGGGTTCTATTTAAAAAACTTGTGCGCAGAGGAGCTCATCGAGGATAATTTTTTTAACCTTGATAACCCCACTAAAATTTTCACGAAAGCGCTCACTTCTATCGCTACAAAAACCATACCAAAATCCGTGCCAAAACCTACAAAGTTTCCAATGATTCATTTATCAATAGATCTGGTAGAAATTTAGCTCTGAGGCGGTACTTGGCTTCGCCAACCGTCTCAAACTATAACAATTGTAAAATTTGGTCCATCAAATCCGACAAGCAAAGTACTTGGAAAGAGTACGTCTCAAGAAATAATTACAATACATCTTCGAAGAAAGTTTGGGAAATGATTGGTAAAATTAGTTGGAAAAGAAAAGCAACACCATCCTCCCAACTAATTTACAAAAATAAAATATTTTCTTCAAAATCTGAAATAGCTGACGCCTTTGCCAAAAAATTGCTAAAAATTCATCCGTCAAAAACCATTCAAAAAAATTTCCAAAATTGAAAAAAGAAAAGGAAAAGAGACGTCTTAATTTCAAATCCTCCAATAGTGAAAGTTACAATAGGCCTTTAGAGATACCAGAATTGCTTGAGTCCCTTGAGAAATCAAAGGACTCGGCAGCTGGACCAGACGAAAATCAATATATGTTTTTAAAGCAATTACCAGACTCTTCAATAAAATGTCTTTTAACTATATTTAATGAAGTTAACTCTTCTGGCAAAGTTCTTGGAAGGAATCTACTATTATACCCCTTCCGAAGCCCGGGAAAGATGCTACCGATGCCAATAACTATCGTCCTATTTCATTGACGAGTTGTAGTTGTAAAACTCTAGAACGTATGATAAATACAAGATTAGGTTGGTTCCTGGAATCAAACAATATTTTAAGTCCTTTGCAAAGCGGTTTTCGAAACCGCAGGGGAACGGCAGTTAGACTAGAAACATTTATACGAGAAGCATTTGCCAAGAAAGAACATCTTGTGGCCGTATTCTTTTACCTCGAAAAGGCATACGTCACAACTTGGCAATATGGAATCATGATCGATTGTCTTCTAAAACTTAAATTACTTATCTCTGGATTCCCAGCCATGTGGATATAAAGGGAAATGAAAAGGCCGATAACGCAGCTAAGACTGCTCTTCGCCTAGCACAAACACATTTGAAACTACCTAACACCGACATCAAACCTTTCATTCAGTCATCCATTAAGCACCATTGGCAACAAAGGTGGTCTACCGAAACAAACAATAAACTGCTTAAAATACAAACTACACTTAATCCTAATCTGTCCAGTCGGAGTACCGCAGAGAGGAAGTTGTTCTCTCTCGGCTCCGAATTGGTCACACATATTTTACACATTCCTATCTATTGAGAGGGGATGATCCTCCTACATGCCATGCATGTGATTCTCCTCTCACAGTGGAGCATGGTTTATTGCATTGTATCGATTTTAAACACATACGAGATAAGTACTATGATGTCTCCGACATGTACATTTTGTTTCATGCCGTGACACATAATCGTATTTTCAATTATCTCAAAGAGATCGGCATTTTTAACAAAATTTGAACGTTTTCTCATCTCATTTCATCTTATATTCATATCAACGCAACACGCATCGTTTCGTCAACATTGTTTTCTCGTGTGTTTTAGCCAAAACTATTTTATCCTATGTAACTGTTTTTTTATTAAGTCAACATGTACAATTTTGTTTTAGGTTTTGCTTGCTTTCTTATCCACATCTTTTAAATACAGTCCTTATTTATATCCTAGTACTAATGCCTGCAGTTTGGCCATAAATGACCTTAGTTGTTGATTGGCCGTAAAACTCAACCAACAAAACAAACAAACAAACAAAAGTTTCCTTTCTTGAATGTTATAGCTGTTGTTTGGTTTGAAATATAACAATAAAACCTTCCAATTAATTCTATTTTTTTTCAATTAAAAATGTGATCATATATCAATAATGTCTATTTCAAACAAAAAACCCGAGGCGGAACGATTATGCATCGTTTTCAAATTAATGATGCGGTCTGAAGTGAAACAAACCGTCATATTTAATTTTCAAACGAGGAAAGTGATATTACTGCTGACCGTTGAGCTACTGGATGTTTGTCATGGATGTATTGGTCTACGAACGCGATGTAGACCCGAGCACTAAATTATTCATAGTCATAACTTTTATTTTCTTGTATGAAGGGTATATACAAGTGTTTGTGTGGTATGTGTATGCCTATTTTGAATGCAAAAGCGTTTTTTATGTATTCCTCCAAATTGAAGAGTTACACAAATGATATTGAACAGGATAAAGAATAACAAAACAAAAGTAAATGCGAAAGGTAAATATACAAGAAAAAAACAACAAAAAAGACAAAAAATATATATACATGTATCAGCATTAGTTCACATTCAGAAAAAAATAGAATGTATGTAACTCTGTAACGTAGCAATAGGTTGAAATAACTATTGACAAAAACTCAACTTTAAGTGATAAAATATAACGTAAACCTTAGAGAAAAATAACCCAATGTTTGAAGAGAGACTGCTACGCTAGAAACTGTAACATAATATCAAAAATAGACAGCTACATATTATATTAGATTTAAACAAAACAATGTTTATTGAAATGTTCAAGCTGAGGCCTTGTCAGCAAAAAACAGACGTATGAAAGTCACGTATGAAAGACAGAATTATATTGTCATCACCAAGAGCGAGAGCAATGTCGTCTGAAGGACGACCTAGTATGGTGGTAATTTGATCTTCTCTTTCTGCTTGTTCTAAAGTGACATATACATGAACTGGGTAAACATTTACTATATCTTTATAGAAACTATCTCTAAGTGAGGTTACTTTAGGACTGTTGTAGTCAGTGGGCGACAGCATCTGAGGCAAATAAGCTGCAACATTTTGGACTATAGTTATTAACCGTACCTTATATTTATTTAGATGCACGAATCATGCAAATGATAATCATTCAGATATAAATGTTATTGGAATACAATATCATACACTTCCAAGCTAACATGGCTACCTGAATACGAATGCATGCTTTATCTATCAAGGTTATAAAGTCCTTTTAAAGTTATTACATCATGGTATTGATTTTACCGCAGCAATTGTTTACTAGGAAGTAAAGTAAATTTAGATAAATACATGAATGTAACTAAACTATATATATTATTACCTAGCATATAATTATAGCAACTATAGTATGTAACAAAATCATTAATTTAAACATAACCCATGTGTAGAGTTAACGGCATCATGTACCCTAACATAAACACAAGGCTTGTATGATATAAAGGACTAGTATCATGCAACCTCGTTAAGCCATAAGTATTGTATGATATAAAGTACTAATAGCATGTAACCTTGTAAAGCCACAAGTCTTGTATGATACAAAGTACTAGTATCATGTAACCTTGTAAAGCCAGAAGTCTTGTATGATACAAAGTACTAGTATCATGTAACCTTGTAAAGCCACAAGTATTGTATGATATAAGGTACTAGTATCATGTATTCTTGTAAAGCCACAAGTCTTGTATATCATAAAGTACTTGTATCATGTAGCCTTGTAATAAGGTACTAGAATCAAGAAACTTTATAAAACCACGTGTATGATATAAAGTACCAGTATCATGTAACCTTGTAAAGCTGCAAGACTTTTGTAGCGTAAGGCACTAGTATCATGTGACATTATAGTATTACATATCACAAAAAAATGTAAACACGAGACGTGTAATGTGCATAATGTACACAAAAGTCGTACAAAGCATACTTTAACACACACGCTATTTAGGAGTGTTAGGGAACAGCTAGAGATATTTCTGATATATATTTCATTAGCTACGAGCATCGCAGCACACATTAAAAGTGATCATAAGTTTCATCCACCGACAAATTAACCATAAACAACTGTATTATTTATTCCTAATCAAGTATGGAGACAAATTGCGTGATTTTCAATATTTATCTAATACAATAAAACGTGTGACATTGCAATCGGCGAAATTCATTAAATACCATGATTTATCTCCAAAACTGCTTGGTAAATGTAAATATTTGCTATGGGCCATAGTATCCAAAGCGTGACTTCAACACTTATACACGAAGAGAGTATATATATATACCACCACCACCACCTGTTCTGGTGTAAGCGCATTTCAATGTTCTCTTAGCTTAAATTGTCCCTTATTAACTATCAAAACATTGTTTGTGTAAAGTCATATTATAATCTAAGGCCCTTCTGAAGGTCGTTATACAAAATCCTCAAATATTCAATAATCATATAGTGTATTCATACTTAATTTCAGATACACTAGACCTCAATACAGCGAGATTTGTCAGATTTACATCACCAAGGAAGTATATTTCAAATGTTCTATAAAAAGACGAAATTCTAAGGTCGAATACGGTTGCATATTTTTTTTCCGCGGGTCTTATCTACACGTTCCACATAAAACAATCCAAAATGTGACATAATATATACTCGCCAGTCTACATTTAACATTGATTTCTTTGTCCGTGTATTTTAACAAGTTAAATTGTATTAACACTCAACGTATGAATTCTCAATATAAACATATGTTTACATAAATCCTAACGATTAAATGAGATCAGACGGTCAGGACTATATCATGTTATACTAAAACACCTATTGTGTATACATCGTCTACGAAGTAGAATAAATAAATGAAACATATGTAAGCGGGTAAGGTTTCTAAGTGAAGCAATTATGTTAGATTGTTTTTTTGGTTTGTTTGTTTGTTTTTTTAACAAATACGGAACACGAAAGAACTTCTTGTCTGATCGTGACCAGGATTTTAATTACTACATTTTATAGACGAGGAACGAAACAATGTAGCAAGACAACGGTCTGTGCTAACAGTCCTTTTATTTAATTATTTATTAAACTTTTTCAAGTACATCCTCTTTTATAGATAGCTATTATTATAAGTACCATGTTCTGGATAAAAGTCACTTTATAATATACAATCATTACCTGATGCACTTCAAATCACAATAACCTGTTGATTCGTTTAAATATTGTAATTACAAGTAGTACCAAATGTCATATCCCTTGTCCCTCGCTTAAATTCTATATTGTTTGTTAGTTGCGTTCACATACATACATAAATGAAAAAAAATGAACTGAACTGAAATAATCTGAAACGTGTATTTTAGATGAATTATCAAGTATTTTTTTATGAAATAATCAAGAAAACAAATAGCATTACATAAAAGGGAATATCATGATGATATTCGTTATTTTATTTGAACACCAAAAGGGTCAGTAATCAGTACGACTTTCATACCCTTGTGATCATTATTTATGATCCCTGAACGTCATAACGACGTCGGTATAAAAGTACAATATGAGTACAAAACGTTTATTTCTTATACATCCGTTTTTGTGCTGTACCTTTAGTAATATATCAGTTGTGGTGTTGTAAGTGTATTTTGGTTATTCAGTATATCATCAAATAGCGTACAAACTGATTGTAATCAGGAAGTGGTTTTGTAGCCGGGTCATCACTACGCAGTAAAATATATTCATATCTAGGTCGTTGTGTATTTATTCTGCCATAACTCGTTGGTTTCCATATATTTTATGTTTATATTTTCTATCTGCTTATTCGGGTTAAATGACTAGATACATATGCAATGCCTTGCACGGTTGATTGATAGACGGTATCTGAAAATATATTTAAAATGAACACGTATATACACTTAATGTGTACTGGTTATCTTAATAAGTATAGACGATACATGCTTTATCTGCCCAGGCTTATAAAGTCATTTTAAGATGCTATATCATAGTGTTGAATTTACCGTTGTCATTGTTTACTAGGAAGTAAATAAATTGAGATAAATACACGTATACGACTAAATTATTTATATCATTACAACCTGACATATATTTTAGAAACAATAGTTTTTACCTGTCTACTACAAGATCAACCTTCTTTTTTCTTCCATTAATTGCCTAGAAACCGAAATCATTAATGTAAACACAACTCATGTGTAGAGTACAAGGCATCATGCATCCTCATATAAACACAAGGATTGTATGATATAAAGTACTAGTTACATGTAACCTTGTAAAGTCAAAAGTCCTGCATGATATAAAGTATTAATATTATGTAACCTTGAAAAGCCACAAGTCTTGTATTATATAAAGTACAAGTATCATTTAACCTTGTAAAACCACAGGTCTTGTATGATATAAAATACTAATAGCATATAACCTTGTAAAGCCACAAAGCTTGTATCATGTAACATAAGGCACTAGTATCATGTACCCGAATATACAAGACTTGTATAGCATAAGGTAATAGTATCGTGTAACCTTATAGTATGACATATCACAAAAATGTAAACACAAGACGTGTAATGTGCATAATGTACACAAAAGTCGTAAAAGTATACTTTAACACATACGCCATTTCGGGGAGATTAAGGAAAAGCTAGATAAATTTGTGAAATGTTTCATTTGCTACGAGCCTCGTAGAACACATTTACAGTGACCACAAGTTTCATTTATCGACAAATTAACCATAAACATGTGTATTATTTATTTCTTATCAAGTATGGGGACGAATAGTGTAATTTTGTATATTCATTGATAAAATAAAACGTTGCCAATTGCAACCGGCGAAATTAATTAAATCCAACTTTTTATCTCCCAAACTGCTTGGTCAATGTAAATATGTGCTACAGATCATGGGATTCAAAGCATAAATTCAAAACTAATACATAGCGAGTGTATAGAAACCACAACCTGTTCTGGTGTATGTGCAAATTTCAAGGCTATCTTAGCCTGAATTTTCCCTCAACGAAACAACTATTGAACATTTTTTTGTGTCAAGTCATACTATAATCTTAAGGTACTAATACAATTATAGCCGTGATAAACAAGCGTCAGATATTCCATAATACTGTCGTATATTCATACTTACTTTCAGATACACCGGACCTCAATACAGCGAAAATGATAACAATCACACATCCTTTTACACCATTATGTCCTGTCGCCATTTTGTTCGGCTTCACATCTACAAGGAAGTATCGTGTATTTTAAATGTTCTATAAAAAACGAAATTCTCAAGTCGAATACGGGTACATGTTTGTTTGTTTTTTCTGTGCAGCTCTTATTTACACATTCCGCATAAAAAATCCATAATGTGACGTAATATGTACTCGTCAGTCTACAGCTGACAGCGATTTTAATGTACCTGTGTTTTAACAAGTGATATTGTGATTACACTCACAGTGACATGTATATACATTCTCATCTTTCACCCAAGTTTAGATAAATCCTAACGATTAAAAGAGATCAGACAGTCAGGACCATATCATATTATACTAAAAACACCTATTGTATATACATCATCTACCAAAAAGAATAAAACAAATAAAACCTATATTAGTTGGTTAAGTTTCTAAGTTTAAACAATGAGGTTAGATTGGTTATTAAAAAATACGGAAGACGAAACAACCTCGTTTCTGATTGTGACCAGCATTTAATTACTATACTAGGAGCGAAACTATGTAGCGAGATAGCGTTCTGTGTAATCAGTTTCTTTATCTAATAAAACTGTAAAAGTTTGTTTTACATCCTCTTTCATATTCATTTATGACTATAAGTAACAATTATTACATGATGCACTACAAATCACAATGATCTGTCTCATTGATTGTTCACCATTGTAATTACCATCAACTGTCATATCCATTGTTCCTCACAGAAGTTTTATATGTTTGTTACTTGCGTACACATATATTTAAGCATTGGTGTCACTATTTTTTACTTCATCGGGTATGAAAGACATTTTGTTTGCAAACAAAAGCGTAGCGGATTCTCACAAAAGTTTTCAAACACAATTTATTTCATAACCTGATGAAGTAAAAAATAGCTACATCAATGCTTCTAATTCATGACTACTTGATATACGTCTAAATGTACGATTCCATTGATTCATTGAATTGTTTTTTTTTCTAGATCAATACGAAACCTTCTCTTCATATAGTAGTATGAAATACAAATCTGCCAATAGGAAAGTCGGATTTAGTATGAAAACAAATACAATTAATTACATATAATTGAATAAGAATGAACGAGACGCATACTTAGATAAAGTTTAAATAAAAACACTAAACATAGAACATATATGAGTAATTCTTTATGAAAAGGGTTAACATGATGACATTATTTTATGTAAATATCTAGAGGGTCCCTAATCAGTACACGTATATGTATATACTGGTTATACCCTTGTTGTCATTATTTCTGTTCCATGAACGTCATAACGTCGTTTATATAAAGGTACAATATGGGTATCCACGTTTACTTATTCACAAACGTATATCTTCCATTTACGTGAAGTAATACATCAGTTGTGGTGTTGTAAGTGTATTTTGTGTATCCAGTAAATTATCAGATAACAGCTGATTGTGATCAGGAAGTGGTTCTGTCACCAGGCCATTACTACGCAGTACAGATAACCTCGGATGTATCCATGAATCCATCAAAAGATGCACATTACTAGGTCGTTATGTATTTATTCAGATATAACTCGTTTGTTTCCATATATATATATTATATTTATATTTTCTATCCGCTGATTCAAATTAAGTAATGAGATAAACATTCAATGCCTTGACTCACGGTCATTTTATGCTGGTATCTGAAAATAGAAAAGAAAGATGTACACGTATGTACTGGTTATTTTGATATTTTTGTTATTAAGTACAGATGATACAATTACTGTAAGCGTTGTGAAGATAACAATCCATCAGCCGTAACCATGGAGACGTGTCTTAATTAATGTGAACACCCGTGTCAAGGCAGTATTTGATTATGTTCTAGTAATACCGATACTGATTCTGAAATGGAACAATTCAGCTTCGGTCCAGTGTTTTTTCCCCAAATTCTGCTTTAAAGCCTTTTTTTCAAATTATACATACTGCATTCAACTCGGCTGCTAATTAATGTAGCCGAGTTGATTTCTGTAGGAGTACAGCTGTTTGCCTAGTTGACTTCTGTAGGAGTACAGCCGTTTGCCGAGTTGACTCCTATAGGACTACAGCCGTTTGCTTGCACAATATCACTACTCCTTGGGCTCACCTGTCGACTAGGTTTACCATTTCAGGCATGCTTGAGCAATGCGTCAGTACCATTTCGTACTAACATACCTTCTTAGTGTAAACACACTATACTGGTCGTTTACGTCTGGTGAAGATAATAATAGGTTACCGAAACGGAAATGTCTTTTTTTTAAGTCGCGTAATTGTTGATTTCAACATTAGGGTTTGGAAATTACAGGGGCAGAAAAAGGATCATTCCTTACCTAGATAGTAGGGCAGGGAAATATCTACGCTGGGAGGAGATTCATGAAAATCTAACCCTCAGCAAGCCTCGGGTTAGACAGTCGTGACTCAAGGTAGGGAAAGTCCTACAATTTTTAAACAACTTATAAAATATGTTTTGCAACCATTATTATAATGATATTCTTTATTTGTTTTCATACTAAATCTGACTTTTTGACTATCAGATTATTTCCCTCATACTTCTATAAAGAAAAAAAATCCGACAATGACACGAAAACCTGACACTATTCATATGGCTTCCTCAACAACCTGTAGAATATGTTTTACAATATTGTGAGACAAGTAAATATAGAGACCTATTATACTATGTCTTTTCACTTGTGCACGAAATCGGTGTAATAAAGACACTCGGTTTTTGTTTTGGTTGGTATTAACTATTTATTTCAGAATAACTATATTGCTCTGATAAAAAAATAAAAACTATTATGGTTGCTAATATATAACATTGTGTATGGCGAATGCACCGTTTGCAACGCATGTTACTGTTGCTATTGTTTATATACACTGCCGATAAATAGGGATAGGGGTGTGATGTTACATCTCTCTATAATACTGATTCAAAACTGTAAAAAAGTAGGTTTTATTTGTTCATTTCTATATCAGTCAAGATGACTTTGATTTGGAAGATGAATAAGGTGTTGCAATAATTTGTTGCTTTTGATGACAGTTGTCATTGCGCTTCGTATTTCGAACTATTAGCGGGTTTAGTTGTTTTTGAATTGATGCCATCCTTTGAGTGAGTCGCTGTCTTTTCTACAATAAAACATTAGTAACGCCAGGTAAGAAGCCAAGTTGAATTACTTCTAATATTAAATATGGGACAAAAAAGTAATTCTAACCGTGTAATATAAATAACCTGCCTCTGTATCAGGAGACGCAGATAAAACAATCACGGTCACATGATATAGAAATAACAATAGAAAACATTTCAGAACTTTGTCCAAACATCCCTGTCATTTCAACAGTTTCAAAACTCGTGTTTTTGAACATTATGACTAAACATCGCTGGATTCCACATTCGGTCCTTGTTCGCAAAACAGTTGAATGCAATAAACTTTATAAGTATATTAGTTTTCGTTGCCTTCTTATATTTTCTTTTGTTTATCATATAAATATGTGTTGTAACCGTATTTGTTTTAGGTGTGTCTAGTCTACATAAATGGCATATTGCAGAATCTGGAAAGCAGATATGAAAACCCAAACAAGAGTATGTTGATCTTATTTTGTTTTATTTATTTAGTCATCAAATAACAAAATAAGGAAAATGCAATATACAATGTAGCTAATTAGCAAATATAGAAATATATACACTGTCTATGGATACTATCTATACGTGAGTGATTATACGGAGTGCAGAGTCAAACCGAAAATACATTTCTGGAAATCGCCTTATGGGCAAAATATTTCATATAGAGGTGAATGTTTCGGAGCCTGCTGATAGGGTATCCAGGGTATTTCAGTTTCAATTGTTTAATGAGTGGTTTGGGCAATACATGTAGATGTGAAAATGAGTAAAAAAAACATAAAAAATATTTTAAGTCTGTTTCTGATAAGGGGAATAACAAAGATTGCAAATTTATGAAAATTCTGGTAAATGTTAAGTCCGGAATTCCATACAGGATGGGACTCTGAAAGTTTAACAAAATGGTACTTCTTTAACAATTTATTCAAAGTAGTGTGAGATGAACTTCTTCAAAACTAGTAATGAATGACCGGACTTGAACATTTTATTTGACATAGACAGTGGCAAACGTTAACATTATCGACCATGGGAAATCGTTTGGTTCTGCGGTCTCTTGGTAACCTCATTGATCATGCATCAAATGTACAGCCATTTTATACTAACAGAATGTATACAAATCATCATAAACTATAATCTCATTTTAAATTATAACTTATAATATCTTGTTTGCATTGTTATCAAAATGTCCATTCTTGGTCCGGTTTTCCGTTCATGTTTATTTACCCTTACAACAATAGGATTTGTTGCCTTTTTTGGAATTCGTAAAGCTTACACAAATTTATTGCATTTTCTTTTGGAATCCAAATGTCATTCGTGTGGTGTAACGGCCATCTCGTATATATGTGGAGGATCGACCTGGCGCTGGTCAATGGACGTATAACCGGTGTCTTGGTCAGATTGGTCTGAAAAGTAACGTACCGGATATAAGTAAGAGATACATATAACGATAACCAACGGCCTAAACATAACTGTCTTTTATAAAAAGCTTGCTAGATAGCTTATATTTTAATGAATGGTAATATGGTGAAGTTGATAATGCATTAATCTATCTTTTTTTATGAAATCCATAGTCTATATGTTATTAGCTGTCAGGTATTTACAGACAACCAGTTCATAATTGTATATTACATTATTTACTCAGTTTAAGGGTCAATACGTAAATTTTGTTAAAGTAAGACTAAGAAAAACGTTTATCACCAATGATGTTATATGAAGATCAGTGAGTACAAATGAAGCTAAACTACCATGTGACTATATATCGTAGTACTTTTATTACACAAGTGGTATCGAGCAACCTCAAACTAATATATTCAATGTAGACACTAACTAATTATTACATCATAATACCGGATAGTGTTAATGTTATTATGAATAATTATATATACATATATAAAAAGAAAACACAACAAACTGAAATATATACTGACGTTCGAATGCCTGTATTGATCGGAAGGTACGAGTACCTCTTCCAAGTGCGAAAGTGAGTGTGTAATCCACAAAATGAAACAGCTGTGCCAGTGATTGGTTGACGTGTTCATGTCAACATTTAGTGACGTCATGATGATCACGTTTTGGATGTAAATCATATCACGTTTATAGCAAAACTTGTTTAACGCAGACAACAGGAACCCGATTAATATCTCGAAAGATAGGGTATACGAGTCATCAGATATCAATGATCGTAAAAACTATGAAGAATCATACATGTCAATAGAATGGATTTTTTTAAAAAGAATTATACGTTTTAAGAATTGAAATTAAAATTTCGATCAGTGCTTTCAATTTAAATAGCAGAGTAGAAATGATAGTTTTTGTATTTTTTGCCTGCTCGTAATTAGTTTGTAATGTCTATTCAGAAAACAGTGACACAGTTAAACATTGGTTCTATTTTAGTATAAAAATTTAAATGAATTTGCTGAAAACTTTCTTTCGCAATCATATGATGAAATTGAAATTGAGAACTGCATTTGGATCTTGACATGACCTGCTTACGAAAATCACATCCTTTGCGTTACATGATCTGGGTGACAATACCAATGATTGAAACAATGTGAGAATGTCATCATCTTAATCAGATCATGTCAGATCGACATGCAGCGCTAAACATTAAGCTCACGCTATCATGTGGTTACAAGTGAAACTGTTTCTTGTTTTTGTCAAAGCGTTTACCTTACCCTTATCAGTTGAATCCTTTTGTTTTTCTTTTTTTCTGTAAATCGGAAAAAATCATTAATGAAGAAATTTAATAATAAACAAACTCAACCATTGTGCTTTAACATAATGTCAACCTTTTTTTAAATTTGATATTCACGACGCTTTTGTAAAGGTTGCAGAATTAATACAAAATGTATTTTGATTTTGGGAACTGAAAAGTACCGCTTATTTAAGCATAAGTATTATCACAACTCTAACAATATCTGCAAGTAAAATACACGTTTCCTCAAAAAATAATGCTGATAACAAAATAACATTTTTATGTTGACAACAAAATGTAACACAGTCGAAATTATACATGGATAATTGATGGCTTCTCTTTCTTCCTAAATATCATGTTTAAGGATTGAATACGATCATAATTTGGTCCATCGATGTAAAAACCAAAAACCGAACGACTGGTTTATGACATGGTAGTGCACTGATGCTAATGTTCAGAGGGTCTCGGGTTCGAATTAGGGCCTGGTCGATGTTGTAAATACTTACAATCGCAGATATATTACTACGACGATTATCCCAACAATGATCATCGCAACAATCAAAAGTCCACAAACAACAGCCAACACAGTTATTGTGGTGTCTTTAGCGTCGCCTGTAAAACACACGATCGAGAAAACGGTAAATGC
Organism: Argopecten irradians; assembly: GCF_041381155.1. Classification (NCBI taxonomy): domain Eukaryota; kingdom Metazoa; phylum Mollusca; class Bivalvia; order Pectinida; family Pectinidae; genus Argopecten; species Argopecten irradians. The sequence goes on from NC_091139.1 coordinate 901,548, forward strand.
TTACATACGAAAAACAATTTAATGCTACGCAAACCCAAACTTCACATTTCTGTTTACATTTAAACTTGCTTTAGAACGAAAGAGAGAAAGAAAAGTTTAAATGTTATTCTGTTAAAACAAAAACAAGGAACAACTTGGGATTTTATTGGAAACATATTTAACATCGACGTGGGATCTAAACGATGGGTTCCTTCGAATTTGCGCTCCATTTCATCAACCATGAATTTATTTCATTTCATTGTGAATGTTAATGTAATGTAAACTTGTGAACAGGAAATTCATAAATCATGTGCAGAACAATACTGCTTATATATCTTATAAATAATTTATACTGAGTATTAAGCGAACTGAAACTTATACAACTCCAAACATACGAGTGATATAAACGGGGAGTGGGAAAACGCAAATACCTTTCATGTACATAAGATTCTTACATGATGTGTCTTCAGCGATAGGCGAATGTAGAAATAAAAACATGAAAGGAAGAATTTACAAGAAACACTTATTGGACTAAGAGAACATTTTGGGATCGACATATTGCTTTCTTGCATCAGTCCGAAACGCACATCTAATACATTAGGAAATACCAAGCTGTTAATGAAATTATTATGTGTCTATTTAGATTTTGATGCGAGCATCAGTCACTTCTACACAAAGGTAATGTAGAATTCTTAAAATATATATGGACACAACGAAAAGGGAAACACCAAAATTGTTTTATCCCACAACTAAGCATGTTTCACAATGGAAAAACCATGTGATAAATTCCATAGCAGTTGGTTATTGTTCATGTTTACACACTCCAGTGTGTAAACACCTACGGCGCCTCTGATTGGTCTATGCCAAGAGCTCTTGATTCCGATAAGCTTTCAACTTCAGGCTACTTTTCATAACACATTTTCTTTATAATAGCATTTTATTAACTGTATAACAAGTAGAAGTGTATTCAAAGTATTAAACAATAGAATAGTAGTTCACTAATGAGGCACTATATTTTATGGCGGAAAGATATCATTACACATTGTATGGTGATAAGTTTCCTTTAATGAAGACGAGAAAATGGTCACCACGGTATAAATATAGAGTTAAAGTTATGAGATAAATAAGCTCTCCAACGCGTGACTGTTGTTTATCATGTTTATCTAAACTCTCGATAGTTAATTTTCAAATTTTAAAAAGACACCCGCTAAAGCTCGTGTCTTTTAAAAATGGAAAATTAACTAACTCGAGTTTGATAAACATGATAAACAACAGTCACTTGTTAAGACACCTCTATTTCTCTTCTAAAAAATATTGGTTACAAGAATGGACCTTTGGGCAGAAGGAAGCAATCCCTTGGGAACAAAGGCACTCGGTCTTATACAACCTCATTGAATACAGAAAATGAAACATAATTACGCATAATAGAAAAGTTTTTTACCTGATGAGTGTTCAGCGATAGGTGCATCTAAAACGAAACAAATGAAGTTAATGAATGAACATATAAGTATGAGTTAATTTCATTCACTCTTGTTTATCAGGTCAATTGAAAGTATTGATGGATATAAAACATAGGTGCTTATTATTCTGCTTCTTATTTCGACGTAAACATATGATTTATGACTGTATTCATTATAAACGCATGTAAGCCGTGCCAAGTGTACAGGTCGTACTTGTTGCATACATCATGCTGCTGATGAATACGTTATAAACGTACGCACATAATCCCTATGCTACATGTTAAAACGATTTGTGTTGTATAGCTTAATGTATAACAGTGTTTTGCAATGGGGTATCATGGATATCATGAGAACAATGACACTCACAATATGTCTTTTATGATACCCCGTGTTAATGCCCTGACTGTTCCATCAATAGCATTGAGAAGGTCTGACGGCCGACTCCCATTTTGAATCTGATATAACCGTACAATTGTATATAAATGACAAGCTGGTTATATTGTATGTGATATTCTTTCTAGTTCTATCAAATCATGTATATGTATGCATGTTACTGAAATGGTATATGTAGTAATTATATGAATTAAAAGTAAAATATCAATGAACATACAATATATATTTGATGGGATCTGTAAAATAATTTAATAATCCGAAGACATCTTTTAATTCACTTAATATACAAAGAGATGATGAGGTATGCATACCCGTGGTGAGACAGTGTCCATCTTCTTTATTACAAATACCCTCCTTACAGGATTCCGGACAATCGGCTCCACACACTATTCAATACTTCCCAGGATAACATTCTACATAGAAACAGATTATGACATGATTAAGCTCATCCATACATAAAATTATTTGTTAGTAACCATATTTATCATTATGTAGCATATTACGACTAAATCATGACTAAACCATTTTATAGGAATCAATATCGAATGTATCCTATAAAATAAAGCCATAATTATGGAATGTATGTCAATACTGGTTGTCTGAAACGTGTGACTGCGGAATATGAAATTAATTAAAGTACCATTATGTTTTTATGATTGTTCTACAAACTAAACATCGATGATCCTTATGAATTTATCTTTACGTAATTTGGTTCAAAGATGATGTACAGTTTCGACAAAAATGCATATTATAAATATATGTAAATAGAACACGTAAATGTGTTGCCTGAAAATAGCCTATATGCCTGTACGTATCCGGATGATCACCAAGTAAATCTCCGCGACACCATGGGGAAATTTAGAACGTGTTAAGATTTATTCAATGTTTTGGAACGTTCATCCTTATAAAAATGGTTCTTCTTTCTAAAATCACAATCCTTCAGTAGAACTATATAATCGATTCCTACGAATTGAAACACGCACTTGTACGCAAAAACTACAAATTAAAGAGCGAAGTTTCTAAGTAGAGACTACCCCCAGTTGCTTCTTAATCGTGCGCATGTACTTGCTTAGCCCTTACCTGTGTAAAGAACATTCTATGGTCTCGTGCAAAACCGATTGTTCGATTGACTTTCCATGGTTAACTCCCTCAGTGTTTTCATTTGAACTATCTCTGATAATAGTTGAAAGGATTTGCAGATTTTAAGTAGGATTTTAGTAAATGTTTATAGAGACTCATTAATGAAAACGACAAAAATTAGATGACAATGAATTAGCGTCGTCTGTCAACATCTATTAGTTGGCAAACATATACCGGGGTCAAAGGTTATACAAAGCGGTACTGATGTGTGATTTTACCCACGTGTAGACTGTGCTACCAACAGAGCGCAAATAACGGAATCCATGGCATTTTACCGTCCTTACTACAATCCTAATTAACTATAGCATGTTTAATTAAGAAATATCGCCATAAGGGTATCAACCCCATCATTTGGCAAAATATGGTATTTTCTACGATTAAAAATATTAAAAACATAATGGGGCTTTAAATTTGATACGTCCCGAAATAACAAATAATTTAACAGAGTTCATATTAATAATTCACTCGTGTGTGATCTTCTATTTGTCTGGTAATATACCTAACTAGTGCCAAGTTTCTTTATTACACACAACAAAGTTCATATTTATACGCCATATATCTTCAACAGTTTAAACAAAATTGTAATTTGATTTAAAGATATACTGTACTAGCACATGTTCACTATAATAGACGTTTCAACCGAATTTTAAAATAACATGATAACATATTTATTTTCCGCTGACGTTACCTTACCATTGGAGTAAATATATGATATAATCATTATTGAATACAGCTTACCTAAACATTTTCCAGTTCGTTGATCGCACTCAAAATCTTTGCACGTGACAGCACACGCCGAGGAACACAATGTATCAAATTTTCCAGGAATGCATACTAGATTAAAACATGTATAATTGTGATAATTTCAAATTCAGATATTTGAAGGAATTCATCTATACATTAAGTCATCGTTGAATAATAGAAAAAAAGGTAAATTACAGATTATCGCATCTTTTTGATTAATTATTTCTTGCATAGACATATTTTTTAAACATGTTTAAATTGATCTTCAAATATATCGGAAAAGGTCCTGTCTTGAATATATCTTTTAAAACGTTAGAATTGATCATCAAATATACCGGAAGTAAGATGACATTGTAAATGTTGGAGAACATATTTGAGGCTTTAGACCTATATAGACATAACATGTAACTTACCTATGCACGCGCCTGTCTCCTTTTCACACATCTTACAATTTATAGGGCAATTCTGCCCACAAAGTATACCGTACCTTCCATCGATGCACTCTAAAAACACGAGAAATCGAATGTTAATATATGAGAAAAAAAACTAGCGACCAATTTCATCATCAGTGGAAACAACAAATAACTCCCCAGATGTCCTCTTACTGCTACATATGTATGCACTTTTTTATTCATTTCTTTTATTCTGGCCAAATAATGTCTATAGACATTTAACATTTTATAAAAGGGTTTGATTTTGACAGCTTCTGGTGTACAATCGTATTGGTATTTACCATTTTTCCTACCAAATACATGGAAATGTAAATTGGAACTACAAAAAACAATATGTGAGTGTGTTTTCAAAGTTTACATTTCACAAATCCACACGTGATAATAATTGGTGAGTTCAATTCTCAACAATTAATTTTTTTTTTTTTTTTTTTTTTTTTTTTGGTAAATAAATTAAATATAGCACGAGATTAACATTAAAACAAAATTTCTTCATTGATAATCATTGTGTTATGCTTTAATTCACATTGACGACATTTTAATCAATTTTAGTTATTGAGTTGTTTTTGATGTAAATGATGAGCGTTAAATGCTAACAAAACAATAATACTATATAATTACTTTGTATTGATAAAAGTCCGATAAAATATTTATTTCGATTTTGTAAAAATTGAAATTATTTGTTCGATGTTTGAAATACCTATTTTTTTCTTGTCATGTAAAACAGGAGCATGGTAAGAGCCTTTCCATGAATTGACAGTCTTTCTTTGTCATAAAGACTGTCAGATATCGTACGTGTTTAGCTACTGATACGAAGTTATTATGTGAAATCAGAGATATCATTGATTTGAATCAGGTATGCTATACACATGTTTATCATGATTGTACTGTGACTGCCAGAAATAATATGGAATCAAACATGAAAAATAGGGATAAATAATTAGTCTTCAAACACAAATTCAACTCGGCTCTTTATCACCAGTATTTTCACCAAACAAATCAAGTCTGGATATCATTCATGTTTCTGTATTGTTGTTTTACATAGCACAAGTTAATTTTCTAAAGAAATAGTAAAGTGACTTTCTATACAAAATATTACAATTCAAACATATCTACGTCGGCCATTTTGAAAACAAAATCCAACAGCTTTTATCTATCACTAAATGATTGTTCAATATTCATTCGGTAACCCTAATATTTGTATATAATACTATACAACAATCCTGCTCTGATATAGCCTGTATTAAGTCATAGTATCAACGTGTCAAATTGCATATTAGTATCACAGTCAAATTGCATACTAGTATCACAATCACAATATGCACGGTTTCTGTCGGTCCATACCTTCAACATTGCATCCAATAATGCAAACCAAACAGAACGCTTGTTCAGCTCTGACATACAGCAGTTACCTCTCATAACCATATTTGCTCACCGATACAGTCCCCCGTGACCTTTTCACACTTATCTTTACAACTGTCATCACAGTTCATACAACATGTAGGACCATACATTCCAGCAACACATTCTAATTTACGAAAAAAATATAGAATATAATTAAAAAACATGTAACTGAAATATACAAACTTATTAATTCCATAATGTGGCAATGTATATACATTTATTTTGTGGTAAAGGCAGAGGGCAATATCACAGCTGTTTAGTCTTATATGATATAGAGGTTACACAATGAGTGGTTGTTTAATATTGAATTTATTCCACACGAGTGAGTTATTTTTTAATAGTTACAAAAGACACGAGCTTTAGCTTTAACCTACGAGTGTGGAATAAATTCATATTCAACAACCTCGAGCAGTGTGACCTGTTTCTACCACAATCATATTCGTTTTTATTCGATAGAAATACGACAAGGATACGTTAACGTGCATTTACCGAAATATGAAAATAAGGTGTAGTAGTATTTTCATCAGCAAAAAGACACTAATTAGTACTCAAATGTTATCGTTTGATAAAGAATCCAACGATATCAAATTATTTTAATTGGGTATATATTTAGGTTAAATAATACTCATTTAAGGTCTTATTGAGTTCAAATCTTCATTGTTGCTTCCATAAAGTAAAATTCAATGTAGGACTTCATGTTTACATATAAAAGTATCCGCACGACATGGCACAGAATATCATCAAGCCATTACCATCAAGATCAAGTTAGTTTCATACACGTTAAATATACGAAACTCATCTGTGAAATTCTTATCCGTTATTAGCACGTAAGTTCAATTTAACATGTATTAAAATGTCATGTATTTTGACACAACGACCACGATGCAAATGCTTTCCAACAGCAGTTTTGGACGTCAAGTCACAACACATTATGACGTCATTGATGACGTTGATAATAATGACGTGACACTAAGAAAGAAGTACTTCGGTCAAAGTTCACCGTGTCAGTCAATAAGCATGTGTACAAAGTTTACATTATGGGTTTAGAAAAAGCATAACTTCAATACTAGGAAAAACACAACCATTTATTCCCTCACAATTGAACTTTCCGCTATCATTTTCATGCCTGTTTAATTGACAATTTAGAAAAAAAATATGATCGATAAAAAGCTAAGAAAACGTATGTGGATAATGTGTGTAATGGTGTCCAGATGGATATGTGATATGTCATTATTTGTTAAAGAAATCACAGATCATGTTTATGTAAATATATCCTTAACGCCAAAGAACGTCAATAATGTATTGGTGTTTGAACAAAACGTTACATCTCTTTATTTTTGGAGTTATCGGGAACCTCCTTACACGATGTAGAAAGTACAAAATATACCCTACAGCGTTATTCAAGTAAACATTCATTCAAAATGTTATCGTTCTCTTTAAGCCTATTGGAGAATAATACCAGCTCTGTTTTGAGTATGTCTGGACGCCGTTTGTCAGTACCAGTGCACACCGCCGAAGCGAAGAGGAGATTCGATACAAATAAGCAAGAACTAATATTTCCATGATGATAAAATATTACTCATTACTCACTCTGGCAGTTTCCTGTGATTTTGTTGCAGTTATCCTTACAATGTACAGAGCAGTTCAGTTCACATTGCGCTCCATAGTTTCCAGTGATACATTCTTGCAAGTAAAACAATATCAGAATTGTGAAAACAACAAATGCGCACTAATTGTTTTGAAATATCTATTCGTTATATCCTAAAATATTATATCACAAAAACATTAATATTATTAACCGACCAAGACAGTTTCCTGTAACCTGATCACAGTTCCCGTGACAGTTAGCAGGACAATCCAGTTCACATTTATAACCATGCCTCCCATGAATGCATTCTAGAATGTAAGGAAAACAGGTAAAAACTTTTCTCAAAGGAATGGTTATAGGTTTATTTGGTTCGTTATTATAAATGTTTGAAAGTCTAGATGGTCGATTCCTTGGATATTCTGATTATTTGCATAAGTATATATCAATTACACCAATGTTGCAATTATATTAATAAATTGTCGTAAAATTAAATTGTTCTGATTAAAATTTCATTTAGCGAGTTGAACAATCAAAACAACTTCATATCGAATATTTCTAAATTGTTCACATCGTATGTCAGACTGCGTCACCGCCGAAGCGCAGATTCGCTACGTATCACAAATACGTATTAATTGATATTTCCATGGTAAAACATTGCTCACCCTGACAGTTTCCTGTAACTTTGTCGCACTTATCCTTACAGTATACAGAGCAGTCCAGTTCACATTGCGCTCCATACTTTCCAATGATGCATTCTTACATGTAAACAAATATCAGAATTATAAAATCAACAAATTTGCATCTATTTGTCAAACATTTGTTGATAACAGTTTTTAATGTTGGATGACAAAAACAAAAACTAAATTCAGATAGACTTACCACGACAGTATGCAGTAATTTGATCACATTTTGTGCAGGTCTCAGAGCAATCCAAATCACACTTATAACCATGTTTTCCATCATTGCATTCTGAAATGTAAATACGAACAGAACTAAATAGTTCTCAAATGAATGGTAAGGCATTTTGGTATTCTAAATGTTTGAATGTGTAGGAAATTGATCCATTTTTATTTATTTTCTAAAATTCACATAAGTATTCCAATAAGATAGCTAGTCCGACTGTATTTACCCTACAGATTTTGTTCTTAATGGAATTTTGTAATGTATTTTTTTCCCTTTAAGCGAGATGAAAAAATCATTTTAACTTTATTTCGAGTATTTCAGAATTATTAACGTCGTATGACATACAGCGTAACCACCGAAATTCGATATTTATTAAAGGGGGCATGGATTAATACTAAGACCTGCATGGTAATAAAATCACTCAACTTGACAGCTTCATATGACTTTGTCGCACCTTTCCTTACAATTCACAGGGCAGTCCAATTCACATTGCATATATTTGTTGGTTATATTCTTAAATATTATATCCTAAAAAACATTCAAATTTAAAAAAAATCATTCAAACTTACCAAGGACAGTTTCCAGTGACCTGATCACAAATTCCCTTACAGTTCGCAGGGCAATCCAGTTCACATTTATTACCATGCTTCCTATCAATGCATTCTACAATGCAAATTCAAATAAAACAGCTACATATTCTTCAAAGGAATGGATAGAGGTGTATTTGTTTTATTTTTTTTTAAGTCTAGGTTGCCGTGCTATTGTATTTTCTAAATATTAAATTTACTGTATATCAATAGGACCACTAGTCCTACTTCAGTGTCCTAAAACTTGCGTAAAGAGTAAACTTTTATTTTAAAACATGTTTTTTTTATTTCAATAAGATAAAGAATACTTCATTTCGAGTATTACTGGGTTGTTGACGTCGTATGGCATACGGTTATAAACAAACAGGAATTAAAATTTCCATGGTAAAACATTTCTCACACCCTGGCAGTTTCCGGGTGTGTTTTGTCGCACGTGTCCTTACAATGTACAGGACAGTCCAGTTTCACATTGCGCTCCATACTTTCCAATGATACATTCTGGCATGTAAATACATATTAGAGTTATGAAAACAACAAATTTGCACTGAGTTTCTTCTTAGAATGGTAAGGCATTTTGGTATTCTAAATGTTTGAATGTGTAGGAAATTGATCCATTTTTATTTATTTTCTAAAAATTCACATAAGTATTCCAATAGATAGCTAGTCCGACTGTATTTACCCTACAGATTTTGTTCTTTAATGGACATTTGGTAATGTATTTTTTTCCCTTTAATGCGATGATGAAAACCACTCATCATTTTCAACTTTATTTCGGAGTATTTCAGAATTATTAACGTCGTAGGCTGACATACAGCGTAACCACCGAAATTCGCGATATTTATTACAAGGGGCATGGATTAATACTAAGACCTGCATGGTAATAAAAAATCACTCAAGCTTGACAGCTTCATATTGACTTTTGTCGCCACCTTTCCTTACAATTCACAGGGCAGTCCAATTCACATTGCATATATTTGGTTGGTTATATTCTTAAATATTATATCTAAAAAACATCTCAAATTAAAATAAAAAATCATTCAACTTACCAAGACAGTTTCCATCTAGTGACCTGATCACAAAATTCCCTTACAGTTCGCAGGGCAATCCATTTCACCATTGATTACCAGCTTCCTATCAATGGCATGTCTACAATGCAAATTCAAATAAAACAGCTTAATCTTTCTTAAGGAATTGCAAATAGGTGCATAAGTGGAGTTTTGATTTTTGTGTTTAAGTCCGAGGGTTCCGTGCATTTTGATATTGTCTAAATATGGAAAGTTACGGTAATATCCATAGGGACCACTAGTCCATTCTGCATGAGTCCTAAATCAAACTTGCGTCTAGAGTAAAACTTTTATTTTAAAAAACAGGTGTTTCTTTTTTTTCAATAAGATAAAGAATTACATCATTCACGGAGTATTACAGGTTGTTGGACGTCGTATGCAGACGGGTATAACAAACAGGATTTTATAATTTTCCATGTAAAAAGGCATTTCTCACCCTGTCAGTTTCCGGTGGTTTTTGGTGCCGCACGTGTCCGTTACAATGTACAGGGATCTGTCCAGTTCACATTGGCGCTCCAGTATCTTTCCAATGATACATTCTGGCATTTGTAAATTACATAAAAGAGTGTATTGGATAAACATCGCAAATTGTGCACTTGATTTTCTTCTTAGATATATCAATTGTAACAACAAAAACAGTAAATTAATTGATACTTCCGAATAACAGTTTGCATCGAGGGTAGCACATTTGTGTGCATGTCGCAGGGCAATCCAATGTCACGTTTAGTACCGGCGCTTTCCATCAGTGCATTCTGCAAAAGCAAACACAAACTTAAACGAGATATTTGGGATGGGTTAATGATCATTCTAGGATAACGTTTGGAAGTATTGGATGGTTATTTTGATAATGGTGAAAGGAATCTGTTCGATCTGGAGAATAATACATACCATTTTAGAGTGCCCTGGCGGATATGCCCAATTTATATTATAATATAGTGTTGAGTTGTCAAGACTGGCTCTAAGTTTCAACTCTAATAAGCTACCTCTCGACATTTCGTACAAACAACATTCTAATGTACAAACACAAACAATAAAAAAACAAAAAGGGATAAACACATTAATAACATTAATTCAACAGATGTTACAGAATGTTGTACAATCTTATTTCACACATGTACCCTGACAATGTCGCTGCTAGACTTGTATCCATTGTGGTAATAGACAGTGGGCATTGATTGCTCGTAGTGGTTGAAAAATACCAATTATGATATGTTTAGTACACAGTGTGTAACTTGTCGAAAGTATTGCAAGCATCAGAAACTACTGTTGGATAGACATGTCCGATATAACACAGTACTGTCTGGGTTGGATTAAGTAGTAGGCTAAAATGCTATTGTATGTCATGGTCTTCTAATAGCACAATATAATTTTATATGCCTTTCATACTTACTCACTTTATGTCTTTATCGAGAAGAGAGAAACACACACTCACATATATATACAGTCATGGCACTCCAAGTGTGTGTTGAAAAAATGGTATGATGTCTTTGGGGGAGATACATTAACGGCATCAAAATGATTGTGTTAACTTGAACAAGTTTGGGGGAAAAACAATATATGGTTTATAGACGCATCGGTAAACAGTCATTAAATAGTCATTTCCGTCACCAAAATGTTAATTTGCCGGCCGCAAGATATTTTTTTTTGTTTCTTTAGAAAAAAATCCTATGTTAGCCCAATGTACTTCTCGTTTAAAAAAAAGTAATAAAATTTTTGATGCAATACCCGCTATACTGTACACGAATATATAGTCCAAATTATAATATAATAAAACATTAATTTTGCTTCTACGCATTGGTGAAACCACTCTACTGTTCCGCCGTGGGTAACTTGTATATTTGGATTTTTTGGCCGCAAGTTGAACACAGAGTAAATATTTATCACGAAAAACGCTCCTCTAGACAACATGTTTCTGTGTAAAAGAAGCGTTTTCCACGAGCGTAAACAGCGTAAAAGACAGTTGTGTTACTTTAGCCCTGAGTGATTAATATACCCAAGTGAAATCGTGAAATTACGATGGCAAGAAGAAATTTCAAGGAAAATTTTATTGAACACTAATCCTATCTATTACTTTGATTATAAAAGAAGTTGATCTAGCATCAATGTCTTGACAAATATTAAGTTTTAGAACGGAATTCAAGTAATCCGATGGGGAAACATAGAACTATTGAAAAACAGACTAGGTTTAGTGGTATATTGGATATTGTGACACCACGGTAGTACCGGAGCCTCATTCATAAAATTGAAAACGAATTGGTAGAGGCAACTACAAAAATGTGTGGGAGTGAAAAATTCAGATTGAGGCTAGATCAGGCCCGGGCCCGATATCTCATATCTCCCTGGGATGATAAACTCTTATTGAAATAATATGAACTGATATCAAATATCGAATTCAAATTTGGGCTGATAAAACGTCATCCGGATTTCCGAACGCCAGACGAATAAGATGAACAACAGATACAAGTTTCAATTTCAAAAGAGCTCGTCTATACCATGGGTATATAAACGAGTTGAAAAATTTCAATTCAACTAACAAATAGTTCTTATTCATGATGATTATTGGTTGCATCAGTTTGGTCATCACTAGAAGAAATTTTATCCACAATGACGGAAAAAGAAGAATTGTGATTCGTGAGAATATCTATAACACAAAAGAAAACATTTGGCTATGAATAAAAATCAAACAAGATAGAGAATACCGGAACATATTTGGACAGTTTTGGCCCTTAATAGTTTATTTGTCATCGGATATTAATTCATGTCCGTTGTAAAGCTTTACCATTTTGAAACGAACTCACTTCGCCAGAATTGTGGATTGGATACATCGTTGAGCAAGGGATTTAGTTTGGCCTGTCACTAGGATCTTGTTTAACGTTTCTTTAAATTGTACATTTTATAATGCATTCCATTGTAAACCGCTGAAATTATGTATATGTTTATTTTTCCAAATGTGTGAATAAAACGGCAATGAATATAAGTCTCCTCGGCCCGGGGCTGATATGGTCGTCTCGGCTGATATAACAGTACGATAGCAATAGTTGTGCATATAATGTGCCTCTATTTAGTATTTAGATTAATACATGAGGTGATGGCTAACCGATTACCTATTAAATATTCAATAGGCATCTTGGTGTAGATGACTGGCATGATTAATGATAAATCGTACCCTAAAAAACAATGACGTTCAAGATGTACAAGGTATATACTGCATGGAGACTCAAGAGAGAGCATCAGGGCATATCTCCCTTTATATGTTACGGAGTATATAGGCTAGAAACCAAATAATCTTCACCATGTCCAGGTCTAATTTAAGATTTACCTCCACTTTATATATTGTGACGTCAACAACCTATGACGTCATCATGTGTTGTTGTTGTTATTGTTACCATGTAACTACGGTTGAGCATCTGTAGATAAAAGTGAAAAGTGCTAATGCTTAACGAAGACATTTTTCGTCGTTTGTGCATTTATATATGTATATGTTAATTATTATTTTGTTTTGAGGTCCATATTGGTATAATACCGCCCGCGTAGTAATAAATAATGACTGACGGGTATCACAAGGGTGATATAACACCATATGAACCGAATCAAATGTCCTTAATTTTTAATAAGATTTGTCGTTTCTTTAACACATGTCAAAGACAATATCTAATGTGTATATTGATTACAAGAAAAAGCATTAGCCAAAGAACGCCACCCCGAAGGAATATAATGAAAAAAGTGGATAACCAGATTATATCTATTATATACATATATAAATATGCTCTGATTTTCAACTTTTTCCTTCATAGGTAATAACATGGTCATGTGACGTTCAATTTATAACATGTTAACTCGGGGTTTCCATTTTTTAAAAACATCGAGTAGATATACCTTAAGTTGCGAATTTCATTGTCGAAATGCTGTATTCTTCAGGGTAACGCTCATTGACCAATGCTTTTTCTTGTTACAGAAGTGGTGATTAATATACACATTAGAGATTGCATTTTTGTTGCATTAGATTATCTTATGTTAATTTTTATAGAAACTTGTGCACTTATGTGCATTTTTATGTGGAACTAGTTTAGCAAGCAGGAAAATTTCAGCTGATTGAAATACATGTACTGGTATAGATGGCTATATTTTAGACCTAACATAGAGACATTCAAATGCAATAACTCGTGAAAAATATCGATTTTGTCACCCTACTCGATGAAATTTAACTGTTATTCAACAAGAAAAGGAATATCCTTCATACATGATATTTACCATAACAGATTCCGTTGTCCTTCTCACACTTGCTATTTTTGCAATATAGAGGGCAACTCTTACTACAAAAGTCACCATAACTACCGATGAAACAGTCTGCAAAGAAATTGGGACCATATCCGTGACAAATCAATTGATTAAAAAGCATTAGTATTATTTACTTTTAGTAATTTTTATTTGAAGACAATATCATAACCTATTTGGAAGCAATACTGATTGAATTTCGAATAAAGCTCATTTGACGACCTCATTTTGCTAATTAAGTGGAAAAAAAAATAAAAAAAATATTGTAATGATGAAAAAACAATTAGAATTTACCAAAATTGTAACAATTTAAAAATATCTTACAGAAACATGCGCCTGTAGAGGCGTTACAGTTACCGCCAAAACAGCTACTGGGACACACACTGTCACAGCTACCGTTACCGTAAGTTCCAGCTGAACACCCTGTACAAAGTTAATTACATGGTAAAATGTTAGCACTTATGATTATTCGGTACTTATCTTATATTTAGAAACAAACCTTATACACAAATTTGACGTTTTTCAATATAAAACCAATTTCATGATGTAATTCTTACCATACATGTAAATATGCAGGTACGCTACCTAAAATCATCCTTCTAACCCAAAAGAACAAAAAATAGGATTTGAGAATTCCGTCTCCCTACCATAGCACATCTCGTACTCGACGAGAGGAACAAAAACAATAGGATGAGGCATTATAAAGTTATTGCAAGTATGCAGTTGAAACTATAAATATATATAATATCTACTGAGGAGGCACAGTTACAGACTGCACCGTAACAACACAAGGAAAACAGTCCATCACATGGCAGTACAGAGACAGGAAGTAAAAGTCAGTGAATGTAGACTGACCACATCAAAAGGCAACAACCATGGTGAATAGCCAATGAGGACAGCCAAAGAAACTGGAAAGGGCTCTAACCTTATGAGCCATCATCTTGTTTTTCGCCCGAGATCGATCACAAACTAATCATAGGCAATGTTGAACAAATACACCTGACATATCCATCTAGAGATGGACTGGGAGGAGATATCCTTAGTTAAATGGCAAGAATAGAAGAGATCGAGTACCTAACCCCCTCTAATTTATCAAAGGAAAAACCTAAGCGCTCGACAGTTACAAATCAACCAGTCTTTTAGAACGGAACTCCTCAGAATCAGTAGGAACTGTCAGGGAAAATCTTAATGGGATCGGGCGAAAAACAAGAATTTAATTATTTTTCAAAAGACAGGATCAGTGAGAAGGGTAATAACAGAGTTATCACTGGTATAACAGAGGCAAAAGAGTGAGTATACAAAGGGACGGATATTACTCCTCCAAAGGCCCGAAGCAAAATGGTTAAGAAAGACTGGCTTAAAAATAAAACCTATTCCAAAGGCTCATAAGGAGCCCTATTTAGTGACTCTTATACTAGTGCAAGGTTCCTATGTGGTGCTATCTATCGTACGTTAGGCCTGACGACGAGAATAAATCCCTTAATCAAGGCAGGCAAAGACGTGAAAGAACAACGAAAAGAGGTGCTGAAACAATGGATTGTCTCGTACCATAGTAATCATACGAAAGAAGAAACCTAATGGATGCCCCGAGTATGTCTGTAACAGTAGATTCATGCCAACACCAGATTTGATGGAGGGAAAAACATAGCCAGTGAACAACACCATTCACAGCCCAAGCCTTTTTGATCTGGCATCGAAGAAACAAAGTGTTGGGCGGCGTGATTTGTCAGCCAGTCCCACACCTGAGAATGTGTCCTCGGAGATCAAGGGAAGATAGCAGCCATTCCTGTCAGAACCAGCTAGCCGCTACCTGAGAAGAAAGTATCTGCCAGAGTGTAAAATGACCTGCCTGGAAGAAGAGTGACTAAATGAGTCAACTGCAATTTCTTGGCAGGAAAAGGAGATATAAACAAAGTAGGTCCATGGGTGGCGAGACTTGACAACGGAGATCCCCCGGTGAAACATTTCGGTCCCACCATCCAGCAAACTGCCTTAGATTAATAGTTTAAACGTAGCCCAGTCCTCTCATTTCCCTCCTGAACGATGGAACGGGACCCAGTATTCGAGGGGGAAAATCTCGAGAGAGGTCCAGTTTAATTCCGGCCCGCTGGTTTGATCCCATCCTGCCAGGATCATTGAGGTACCAAATGATAAACTAACAACTGGGACAACCGGACGTAGAACCAGCGCTTGAAGGCCATGATGGGAACCTCTCGGCGGAGTGTACTCTAAACGATGGTTAAATATAACTCGGAATGGGCCTCAAGGACCACAGTATCGAAAGAAAGTAGAAACATGTAGTGGTCCCTAAGGGATGGTGAAGACCAACATCGATGGAAGAAGGAAGTAACTTAGACCAGACATGTGGTAAAAAAGTATCAAAAATGAATCGGAGATAGTGAACATTGGAAAAAAACATCGGTTTTATTTAAAAACAATATAAATAACAATTTCATAAACAGATCATAAAAAAGTATTGTAATCTTTTTAATTTATTATCAAAAATGAATCAAGTGATGAGTAAATTGGAAATTTTTACGAAATAAATGGATGAGTATTTCTCTGTTTAAGTGATCGCTATCCTCTTTTGCATGGGGGATTTATCTCCCTGTCCACGAGCCGGAAGTCCTGCCTGTAGCAATAAATTTTGTTGGTAGAAAAACCTGTTTCGAACGTAGTCGAAGGGGACCTCTTCTAGACTAGGACGGAAGTGAATTGTTTCCGTGGATGAATTTCCGGTTCAGTAACAGGATCACGAAATAATAGCCCAATAACCAAAAAAAAGAGTGGTTTGAACGCTGATTGAGGCGAATATGGAGCTCGGAGGCAACCATCCTACCCTTCTAAGAGTACGAGACAACGTCGGTCGTAAAGGTCCCGCAATCTCTGTCCTGCTAAAGGGTGTCTGGCTTTAAACCGTTACGCGTCCTCGAAAACAGCATAGAGTAGTTTTAATGCCTGCAACAAGCAACCATTCAATTGCGTTTACAGAGTAATTGATATATTACTAAGTTAAAAGTTGAAATACAAAGATATACAATTATTGTAGAAAGAGATAAATAGCTGCTTTAGTATCAAATTTTAACAATAATCACATAAGTGGAAAAGAACAGATGCCATATAATCACAGCTATAAGAGGCAAGAGTATTTGCCATAAACCTGTTAAATCGATAATACCATGTTTATCAGAAAATTACAGCATAATTGGATGTTGACGAAAGTCACAGTTCTGAGCAATTAGGTGGCAATAGATCCTTTTACAACGATTTACTTAATGAAAACGCTAGACACCAAATACTTATTGGGGAGAAAAAATACACACTCGCCCTTCTGTACAAGTTAACGTTAAACGTCGGCTGTTGACCAGGGAATTGAATAATGACATCTGTATCAAGAACACCATAATTGCGCTGAATACATGTGTGCTCGCAGCGCGGATATTGCGTTTAAACATTTTGAAACAGCGAGTGTGTTTTCGTAAAAACCGCTTTAAACTGCTTTAAACTGAACCTGACAATTAGTTATAACAACAACTTAATGCCAACAAAGTATAAATGAGAAACTTATGCACGTATCACTGTAGGTGAGCCACCGAGAGTCAAAAAACTTTTATTTTTTTCAGCCAAATATGGTTCTCAGTGTCCAGCGTTTGTTCTGTTGAAAAAACAAACAGGCGGAATGGTATACAATCAGGGACAGAGAACGCTAACAGGGCAGCCAATGGTTCGGGCTATTACTAAACTAAACCAATCTCTGAAAACTGAACAATATTCCGTAAGTAGAGAAGACCCCAGGACGGGCTAAACTAGCCTGCTTGAGACTTGGGCTGGTCAAGCTTACCAAAGGACGGGATTGGACCACGGCTTTCTCAAAGTCGCAATCCGGATATATATGGGTCATTCCCATAACTAACGGGGTGCTGCTTAAACCTAAAATCATCCGCAGGCTTGACTGCCCAAGGATGGTTGTTCGCAATTTCCATTATACCCTTAGATAGAGGAAAAGGTGACTAGAAACCGGACTCCTGACCCAAAGACCCAGAGCCCCGAGGCGGATCTACTGTGTAAACCAAATGAGTACACGAGGGGGATGACCTAATAGGACCGGGATCCGGTAACTGGGACCGGAGGAAAAATGAAAAATCAGAATTGATGCCGGAAATTAGAAAGCTGATGCATCATTGATCACATTTGGAAGTGGACACATTCAGAAAGGAATTTTGCCATTGACTCCTGTCCACCTCCAATGTGCAACACACTAATGAGACCGGCGGCCTGGTAGTCCCTTAGCCGAATACATGATCAGACTTCCACTTTAGAAATTCCTGCCCACGAGACACCATTCCTGATCTCGTGAATAATCTATAGAGACAGGAAGCCCCGCAAAAGAACAGAACCAGTACTAACAGAAATAGGATTGCTCCTATTCCAGAAACCTTCTTCCTTCTCCTCCCGTTAGATGAGGACTAATAAGCCTCAGAAAATGAGTCCACAAGGGGATAATTCTTGATTCGGGCACTATTGTGAAGAAGCATTATGTGGGCCCCGTTCAGTGCAGAAATAGGAACATCCATGAGTCTCACTGTGACGTTGTTCCAATCGAGACATACCTTGCATAGCAATTATAAATCGGTAACGAAGCCTTCAACAACAATAATAACTAAAAACGTAGGACGTAAACAAGTCGAAATTGCGAGACGTCACGTAAATAGTGGTACTCTAGCAAACACGCGGAGTCGTCAAAAACGGAGAGGGAAGGCACAAAAAATGAAAGACAGACAATCTGAAATAAATGCAACATATGTCATATGGGCATAAATAAAAAATAGCGAAACAAAATGACTCAAATTAATTACCATCAAAAGCTCACAAGCACCATAAAGGAAAGAGGTAGTGGACCGTGTACTGATACATGTATACAAGTAATAGAACGAAAAACATAACTGACAATGCGTTATCTTACCCCACACCTGTACCTCGCACAATTCCAGAACAGCGTAATTGTCGTACCAGTCATACCGTGTTAGGGTGTTTCTAGAGTTGTACACAGTCACATACCGACCTATGTACGGACACTGATGAGTCACTATCAGCTGTACATCTGCTTCTGTACTACTCATGTCCTTATAACAGAGGACGCCATCTAGTGGTGTAGAGCTGGTGTTGGATACGTAAAGTTGATATCCAGCAAATCTCCTCTGAGAGTTACCTGAAACGGATATGCACAATCTACCTGTTATTAGGGCATACAAAACAACATCTATTATCATACCTATTACATTACACTAAAATATATATGTTTTTTTTTCAATATCAATCAATAATTCATTTTCATGTTTGAAACTGATTTTCGTTAGTTAAAAGATGGGTAATATTTTTTCCATAGTCTGAGAGAGTTAAACGTCGAGTATTGTGACGCGCGCGGTCATCGGCCAAACTTAACTACTTTCCAAGGTATCAACGCGCCACAACTGAATTTGTGTTCATATCAAAAACATGTTAAAGCACGACGATTTATGCCTAGTCAGTATCTCGCTAAGCTATTTGAATTAAATCATAAGCATCATACTCAATATATATTGGGTTTTAGAGCGTCATAGAAAAACAAACGGAAGGATAAATTTTTTCCTAGTCGCTTTGCGTCCTAATACGATTTTGAATACTCAAATATAAAATTATTAAAGGCAATAAAAGCCACAAAAAACAATTCCACTGAAATAATAAAAGAAGTGAAAAGGAACAGACATAGATTATATTTGTGTGTAGCGATACAGAGCTATTGACATTTTATTCTCATTACGACAGACGGAATCAAATTGTGAATTTGAAATAATCTAAGACCAGATTCACCATTTATTTGTTCAGACTTACATGTACATTTAATACGGAATTATCATACGGTATCTATATTTTATATTTTTTAAATTTTTTCTTTGCTTTAATTTACTTTCTGAATCTTACTTATCTTAATCAGCAATATTGATATTCAACAGACAGTAAATAATGTTGGCAATCGGTGATATACTGAAGAGGATCGTGCTCATTAATAAACATTTCTCCCGCTATTCACTGATTTGTCACCTTTTTAAGCCGCGACATTTTTCCTTGTCCACTCCTACTGGACAGATTGCGCTCGCTAACCTTTGGATTTCGAAGAAAAGTATGTGACTTCATGATTTCATGCTATGTAACCATGACGTAAATTTATCAGATAATCCGTCTGATATCAGCATTCATGAATTACCCCTTGGGTTGTGATTTCGTTGTCACCCCCTTCTGGATAAGACACTATTCTATTGATTATATATATATACTTTGATTTTGTGATTTTCCGTGCAATATAGTTTGCATTTGTCACTAGCAAGAAAAATTGAAATATTTTACTCGCTGTGACGGACAGAGACTCGTCTCGCAAAAATAAAAACAGTCTAAAACAGAAGAGTTTCGTAAAATATCTTATAAAATGAAAACGCTCATTTAAGATCACATACGTATATGTGTTTTTGTGATACTGAACTATACTGGCCGCAAGCATGATTAATATGCTCATTACCTCGATAGTATATTCTTATAGCATTTATGGTGGTCAGTGTTCCGAGATCCACTCTCCACCAAGCTGTTTTATATTGACCGGCCTTCGTATGTGAACAGCAACCAGATGTAAGGATTGTTTGTACGCAGCTATCCACAGCCGCCGATGCCAGCCAACGGATGTAGTCGTGATTGGTGCTCTGTTCAGCAGTTCCCGAAATGGCAATGTTACCTGGTCAAATAGAAAACAAACATTGCATCATGGAATTATAAAATTGTTATTGAATTAAAATATACTATGATAATTTATAGATATGTGTGTCATACATAGAACACTAGTATTTCTTAAAAGCGTGGTGGAGTCTTCATACAATTCACTTTATTCTATATACATGATGTTTATTATAATTATTATTATTATTTTATTTCTTTTTTTCCCAATAATGTTACATAGTTTACATCAATAGACACTAACACATACATACAAACACTTGCATATTCATTCACCCACAACACTCATATCTCAAATACCTTATAATACCTTAATATTAAAAGCTTCATTGTCGGACATACATGTAGTTCAGATTCGGAAGCAGACACTTACTTTTGACTACCTATTATTTTGCTAATATCTAAAATTCAAGTTAATATACTGCTGACGTCCGCCTATTGTTTTGGATAAATAGAACATTAGTTTTACTCTATTGCTTTGCTCTAATACTAAACGATGTTATTTAGTCTACACCAGACCTGGCTTAACCAAGAGATATTTCAAACTTTAGGTTTAAAACAGTAAGACATTACTGAAAGTGGCAGAGTAAACATCGTTCATGTCCTGTTATTTACAAGCACGGTGACATTGCCTGTGGCTTACCTCGATACTCCACCCTGCGACCATGGCTCATGCAAACAAAAATAGTATTTCAACAACCAAACAAAGATATGAATTTAAAATATGTGATGTAATTAAGTATCATGTAACTTTATTAACCCAGAAGTCTTGTATAGCATAAGGTACCAGTATCATGTACCCGAATATAAACAAAAGACTTGTATAGCATCGTGTAACCTCTTAGTATGAAATATCACAAATATGTAAACACAAGACGTATAATGTGTATGATGTACACACAAGTCATGACCAATATACTTTACCACATACGCAATTTCGGGGTGGTAAATAAAGAGCTAAAGAGATTTCTGATATATTTCATTAGCAACGAGTCTCGTCACATTTAAAGTGACCACAAGTTTCATTTATCTAAAAATATATTATTTATTTCTTATCAAGTATGAGAACAAATAGTTTGATTTTATATATATTTCTGATGAAATAAGAAGTATGCCATCGCAGCCAACGAAATTCTTAAAATCCCACTTTTTATCTCTATAACTGTTTGAGAAGAATTTGTGTTATGGGTCATGCAATTCATAGCGTGAATTTAAAACTAATCCGTAGTCAGTGAATAATCCAATAACCAGTTATGTTGTATGTGCAAAATTCAATGTTCCTTTAGCCTGAATCGTCCTTTAACGAAACAACTATTAAACAATAGCTTGTGTCAAGTAATACTATAACCTAAGACCCTTCTATAGGCCATTATAAACAATGATCAAATAGTCCGTAACCCTGTCGTATATTAATACTTACTTTCAGTTACACTAGACCTCAATACAGCGAAAATGATAACAACGACACATCCGTTTGAACCAGTATGTCCTCTCGCCATTTTGTTCCTTTTCACACCAACAAGGAAGTATCGCGTATTTTAAATGTTCTATAAAAAGATGAATACGGTCGAATACGGGTGCATAATTGTTTTTATTCTCAGCGAGTCTTATCTACACGTTCCGCATAACCTAATCCATAATACAACATAATATATACACATAAGTCTGTTGTTAACATCGTGTTTACATTCAACGTGACATGTTAGTATTCTCAACTTACACCAACGTTTATATAAACCCTTACTATGCAATAAGATCATAGGGTCAGGATCATATCATGGTATAAAACAATGTTGCGTACAAAACAAATAAAAAGATATATTAGAGGGTAATATTTCTAACATTATGATAGACTGGTTCGTTGTTCTCACTGATAAGAAATACGAAGCACACAAGAACCTCTCGGTTGGTCATGACCAGCTTATTATTACTGAGACCTGCCATGTAATCACTATACTTGCAAACTATGATTGGAACAAAGTGTAAGAGACACCATTCTGTGTTAACAGTTCTTTTATCTACAGTAACTAGAACTGTATATTTGTTTATTAATATAAGTACCATATTCCGAATGAAAGTAACCTTTTTAATATACAAGTACTAATGTACCTTATGCAATATAAATGACAATGACCTTGCTCATTGTTTGTTCACCATATAGATATTGCAATTACTAACAGCTTTCGTATCAATTGAGGGGAGATGAAATGTTATCTTCCATTTACATTACTGATTTATATGTGGAATTAGAAAGATTATAAAGTCTGCATGGTTCTTAAATATATACCAATACAATCTTTATTTTACTTCGATGGTTGGACAATGGCATCAAAAACAATGGAATATTAAGATATGCATAAAAAATCAATCTGACATTACAATAAAAAATTAGATTTTTTTTATATCGATTTATATGCTATATCCATACGCTTATCTTCAGATGCAGTTGTTCTGCACCTAAAGAACACTGATAACATCCTGTCCTAACGCCATCTTTCCTGTCGATTTTTTTTATTTGAATGACAAGCACAGTTTGATCAGGAAGCAGACTGACTATTATATTCAATCTCTTCAGGCAAGAAAAGATATATAACTAAATAAAATCATACAAAATAGTGTTTTATGATTTATCATAGATAGATGTACTATTATTTGATATGACGAATTTTAATAAAATTCAGTTAACGTATATAGGATATCAAAACCGGTTTTCATATACTTAATGCAGCCATGCAGGCTGAAATTTAATATCGCAGCTTCGGATTTCTTTGGGAAAAAACAATTTACTCACACCTATCAGCCAGAGGTTAGTAGCTGGGGCATCCTTTAGCGAGAATTCGTGGCGGCCGAGTGGTAAACATATTCCGTACAATGTATTCCGATATTCGAATAACGATAAACAACCATATCCTCTCATTAAAATGACGCAGACACGCGGATTGTGAAGAAAATAACAGTGAGGGTACGTTGTTGTGCAAGGTAACCATCATATATACATGAGACTTTTTCATATGTAGATATGAGGGATAGGGATAGGGATATTATACCCGATGGTCACAAAATGTTGTAAAACCCGAGGCTTGCCGAGCAACATTTTGTGATCCCGAGGGTAGAGTATCCCAATCCTTCTTATCCTCGTATGAAAGAGTTTTTTTTTTTCTCATATTTCGACGTTTCTATTGCAATTTTGGTACTATGATATCCCGCCATTTGAAATAAATTCGTAAAAAAACGCGACTGCAAGTTAATTTTCCATTTTTTGTATTTTGAAAGTTAATCCTGCATAGTTTATGAAAAGATGGTATAATTGAACCTAGAGAATAGTAATTTTGTTGATGCTGTGACGTCACGAGGCATTATTGCATAAGTAATCATACAATACAGCAATCTGACGACATGAGTATATTGCTCTAGACCAGCCAGTATTACACGTGTAGGTATGAGAGAAATAACCTTCCTTATAAACCTAAAGAATGCGTTTAACAATGATTATTCATAATAATATTCTTTATTTGTTTTCATACTAAATCTGATATATTATTTTTCTTCATACTTCTACTGTACTTCTATGAAGAGAGAAATCCGACAATGCCGCCAACAACCGACATTTTTTTATACGGCTTTCTCAACAACCTGTAGAATATGTTTTACAATATTGAGAGGTAAATATGAAGACGTTTGTCCTTTCATTTGTACAGAAATTCAGTGTGACACTAGGATTTTGTTTTCGTTGGTACCAATTAATTATTTCAGATTAACTATATTGTCTCGATAAAACTAATAAAAACTGTGTATGGTGAAAGCACCGTTTCAACGCATGTTACTGTAACTATTGTTTATAAATACTGCCCATAAATAGGGATGTTAAATTTCTTTATAATACTGATTCAAAACTGTGAATAAAGGCGCTTTTATTTGTTAATATCTATGAAAGTTACGATATCTTTGTTTAGGAAAATGAATAAGGCATTGCAATAATTTGTTGTTTTTGAAACAGCTGTTATTGCGCTCCGTATTTCGAACTGCTAGCGGGATTGGTTTCTTTTGACATGCCAACATATGCCTTTTTTATTGAGTCGCTGTTGTTTTCACACTAAAACATTGTAACCGCCATAAAAGAAGCCAGGTTAATTACTTCGAATACTAAATATAAGACAAAGAGTAATTCTAACAGGATATACAAGACAGTCTGCCTCTTTATCAGGAGTCACATAAAACAAACACGGTCATGTGATATTAAAACAGTAATGACAATAAAAAAACACTCTTTCATCTCAACGGATTCAAAATCCGTTCTTAATATTATGACTAAACATCGCTGGATTCAACATTCAGTTCTTGCCCGCCCCATGCATGAATGTTTTAAACTTTATTATCATATTTGTTTTCTGTATTTTTTTATTTGTCTAGTTTATGTGTTTTGACAGTGTTAGTTTTATATGTGTCTAGTCCACATAAAGGACACATTGTAGAATCGAGAAAGCAGATATGAAAAGTCAAACAGGAGTATGTTGATCTTTTTTGTTTATTTATTTTAGTCATCACAAAAAAGGAAAATGCAATAGCGTTAATTAGCCAATATAGAAATATAACCAATGTATATGAATACAATCCATAGGTAGGTGATTATGGGGACTGCGGACTCAAAACAAATAAAAAATTCTGGAAATCCTCTTATGGGCAGATGATTTCATAGAGAGGTGCATGTTTCCTTGCTTGTTGATAGGGTATTAAGTATGCATCAGTTTCAAATGTTTAATGTGTGGATAGGACCATACAAATAGATGTAACATGTGTAAAAAAGTTGAAATTCTTAAATGCTGTCACGGATGAGATTTAGAATCAAAATTGCAATTTATGTAAATGTTTGCCACTGAGAAATCAAACACAAAATGGAAGCCTACACATTTTGGAAGATGGTATTTCTTTACAATGTTTTACATAACCAGACTTGAAAAAGTTACTCAACTTGGGCAGTTGTAAATAGTTTCGTCTATGGGAAATCACTTGGTTCTGTGGTCTCTTGATAACCACATTGATCATGCATTAAATGCAACGTCATAACATAACATATACAATGATCATAATATCTACTTCAATTAGAACTTTTACTATCTTGTTTGCATTGTCACCAGAATGTTTGTTTTTTGGTCCGGTTTTCCGTTAATGTTTATTTACCCTTACAACAGGTGTATAGGATATGTTGCCTATTGGGAATTCGTAAATCACCGAGTTCGGACTTTCTCGGAATCCAGATGCCATCAGTGTGAGGTAACGGCCATCTCGTATATATGTGGAGGATCGACCTGACGATGGTCAATGGACGTATAACCGGTGTCTTGGTCAGACTGGTCTGAAAAGTAACGTATCGGATATAAGTCAGAGATAAATACAATTAGGATAAACAATCATTGGCCTAAACATAAGTGACTTTTTTGAAAGCTTGCTAGATGCTTACATGTTAATGAATGGTATGATGAAGTTGATAATGCAATAATCAATTTTTTATGACATATATAATCGATCCTCTATTAGCTGGCAGAGATTTCAAGACATCCATTTCATAATGGAAATTGTATTTACATAATTTACTCACTTCAAGGGTCGTTACCTAAATGTTGTTGAGGTTAGACTACAAAGGACGTTTATCAACGATGATTTAATCCACAAACTGTAGTAGCTGTTACGGTGATAATAATTGACTGTTGGTCTAAAGACATAAATTACGTTCATAACCTGATCATTATGACTTTACTAAATGTTGTCCTGAGCACGTTAACTAACAACTTGTATGAGTTTTATACTGTCATTAAAGGGGAGATATTTCTGTTCGTGGGATAAGGTGTATTCGACGGAGAACGGTTCAAGCGATCAGGAGTTTTCTTTCATGACGTGTATAGGGGCATGACATGTTTGATGAATTATATGTGTCATACTGTATATACTTCAGTTTTGCTCGGTAAGTTGAGTAATTATGATAAACCAATGTCATTATTTAAGATATATATTGTGTTACATGTAAAGCATCGTAATCTGGAAAAAAACGAAAATACAAAAATGTACACTTCAAAAGTACAATAGTTTTAACTGTTTACGGCAAAACATATATTATGTAATTCGCATTTATTCTGTTGAACATGTCCCGTACAACGTTTTTTATATAGAAAAGTACAAACAAAAACACACATGGGTGTTTGTTTGTTTCTGTTTTGTTTTTCTTGTGGTAATCCCCGAAATAAAAGGAGCACCAATATTAGACGTTTTACAGCAACTGATAAGGAAAATACGAGAACTTAGGATAAACTATGCTAACTGTATATCATTTAGTACACCGACTTTTTTTAAGCTCATGGTATTATCTGAGGTGAAAGGTCAAAGGATTAAAATAAACGTCCCTTTCATCTCAGATGTTTTAGATTAGATATTAGAGTAGAAATGATAGGCCATGGGCTAGGAGGGTCCCACCACCCCCCCCCCCCAAACCTCCGAACCAATGATTTTTCTTAACCCTTATGACCCACTGATCACAAATCAAAATGTTAACATTGCATAAGTTGGGATGAACTTCCGGTTATGACGTCATCAAGATGGCCGCCATCTCAAATTTCACTAAAAAATGAAAAATAGTCATAACATTGACATTTTTCAACCGAAGTAGACAAATGAGGTATCAAAATGACCACAATAGAACACTAAAAACATATCAGGACCAAATAACCAAATATATGTAGTGATTTTTACGCAGGAAGTGAAAAAATAGGATTTTAAGCTCAAAAATGGTAATTTTTTTAGTAAATTTTTCATATTTTGCTTGACGCAGCAAAAACGTTTTCCAACCGCAAACTATTATTTCTAATTAGTTTTTTGTCCACTTATAAATCAGTTTAAACAAAAACAAGAAAAAAAAACAATGTTAACATTGTATAAGTTCCGGTTATGACGTCATCAAGATGGCCGCCATCACGAATTTCACTAAAAAATGAAAAATATTCATAACATTGACATTTTTCAACTGAAGTAGACAAATGAGGTATCAAAATGACCACAATAGAACAACAAGTACATATCAGGACCAAAACATCCAATATATGTAGCAATTTGTACGTAGGAAATGAAAAAATAAGATTTTAAACTCAAAAATGGTAATTTTTCAGCAAATTTTTCATATTTGTCTTCATGCAGCAAAAATGTTTCCCAACAACAAATCATTATTCGTAATCACTTATTTGATCTCTTATCAATCAATAAATCAATGAAAACACCAACAAAAATTAAAATATATAGAAATGCAAAAGATAATTATTGTTATACCCTCATTAGGTTTACAAAACATCACCAGGTGCGTATAATGGGCATATGCTATTTTTCGAACTCGAAACCGCTGACGCTGACCAGCGTCTCAAAAATAATTATTACAGCACAACACCTACTGATAGAGTAACAAATGTAACCTAAGCCTGTGTTTCTGTTTATATCATTTTCCAGAACGTTTGTGTCTTTGAAAATGAGAACATTCATTATTTATTTCCTATGCATAGCATAGGCAAAATGTTAGATGGTTACTACAGTGTCACATATTTCTTTCACTGGTTCTTAATGATAACCATTATCATTGTACGTGCTTTCTCGCCTCACTGCTCCATCCACTGAAGAGACTCGGCATGTCTGGTAGCTGGTAGTCCAAATTATCAGAATAATCGAGATATCAGTATCAAATTCGTCGAAAGCCATAGCGTTGTCTTCAATGTCGATGAGCTGATGTGACAGTACATTACCAGTGTTGTTCTAGCCTGTCATCTTTCATAACCCATCCTTGGCCAGAGTTCATATCAGGAACAATAGGTTCAGAGATGTGGGATCTCCCTCAGATTCTAACATATCGTATATACTGTTCCAGACTTCTTCGGCATAATGGAAACTACACCAGATCCACATTATTCGAATGGTGGAATTGGTTCTCCTTAGCACATAGCTCCATAATTTGTATGAAGTACCATTCATTAATCTAGTGGACCCTCGTGCGCCCATAAATGGCACAGGTGATATCATCGAGGTCATTAATGAGGCCATTAATGTTAAATGTTTTTCATTGGTCTGACTTTTCCCACTCCCTTGAAGGTGCTGGTTGTGTCACATCTGGTGTATGCGTAAAGAGACCATTGAAGACTCTCCAGAAATAAAATTTTCTACAGTGCTTTTCAGACTTGGCAAATAGTGGAACTTCACTGCAGACCTCATTTATGACCTCAAAGAATCCACCTGTGCCATCTATGGTCACTGAAGGTTCACAAGAATGAGGAATTGTGCTTCATACGAAATAAGGAGAACCAGCTCAAACCTTCGCAGAATGTGGATCTGATAGTCTGGAACATCATATACGATATTTGAATCACTAGGTTGGAAACAGGAAGAGCTCCTACATCCCTGACACTGATGTTTCTTATGTTAACTCTGGCCATGGACGGTTGACAAGCTACAACCACGATGGCAACCCGGTAATGTAATGTCACATCAGCTCATCAGCTCATCGCTATCGAAGACAAAGAACTAGTGAAAGAAATATGTGACACTGTTAAGTAACCATATGACATTTCCTGACGTTATACACAGGAAATAACACTGGATGTGCTCATTCTAAAAGGCACAAAACGTTTCGGAAAGTGTCATGGTATTTACGGTATGACAGAATTACCTCAGTTTTAATTTGATACCATATAGCTATTAGTTGGCATTTTGCTGTAATAATTCAGTTTGAGACGCTACTAGTGTACAACATTTTCGAACATGAAAGTGAATTATTTTGAAGTCCCACTTAGATATTCAGCCAACCTAAAATTCTTTGTTAAGATTTAAATTTTCAATAGCCACTATTATATTCAGGAAATTCTAAGACACCAGGAAACTGTAGTCTCGGCGGTTTGGGAAAAATACACTATCATATGACCTGTATACGCAAACGGTGATGCTTTGTAAACCAAATGATGGTATAACAATAATTCTCTTTTGCATTTCTATATATTTTGTTGTTGTTTTTATGATTTGTTGAAGACAAATATGAAAAATTTGCTGAAAAATTACCATCTTTTTTGCGGGGGGGGGGGGGGGTGCATGTGGAACCCTCCTAGCGCATTGCCTAATGAGGGTTGTTAACAAACTTACTTTTCAATCATATGATATTCTTGTGAATTGATTATTACCACTGGGTGTGTATGAAGACAAATTGTTGAAAAATTGCTGAAAAATTACCATTTTCAGATGATGTGCGGCGCTAAACATCAATTTCATGTTTATTATATGGTTAGAAAGGGACCCGTTCCTTTTATGTTTGTCTCCAAAATCGAGTACCTGTGCCTTTATCGGTTGATTTTCCTCTGCTTATCTTCTTTTCTGTAATAAAAAATGGTTATTCATAGGAATAATATCACCAATTAGCCGGTATGTTTAAATGTAATACCCAGCTTTATTTTGAATTTGATATTTACCGAGGATGTTTTGGAGATTGCAGAATTAATATATATTTTTTAAACTAAATATTATCGCTATTTCATACGTTAGTATACAAGAAGACTCCACTACATGCCGTTTTCTCACATAATTACCTATTGGGACAACATCAAATATATTACGCTTGAATTTGTGATCAATTTGCTAGCTGAAATAATAATGCTCTTTCCTTATACAATCTTAAGTTTAAGTGTTTGACACCCGATATTTCCACTTTTATACATCGATGCAAATATTCTGATGGAAGCCACATATCAATGCAACCGGGGGCGTAGATTGCACGGTATGATCGACTTTTTGCATGTTAATTTGGCAAAAGTATGTACGATTTAGCATGACAGTGATATTGTAACGTTAAAATGATTAAACAAATAAAAAGTCCAGCAAACAAACAGCCCTAACATAGGTATTGTGGTGTCCTTGTATCCGGTTATAATACAAGTATTATTCGGTAGCTGATAAAAAATGTTAATTGGCTACTAAGAAAACACACTTGTGCTCTTTCCGAAATCAAAAATTGTGAACAAACATTATATATTTCAAACTTTCTTTAGAGTTAAACTGATAAGAAATATGGTCAATGCCATCTTGTGACTCTGTTATACTTCAATAGTAACAGGACAAGCCTCTATTATGTTCGGCCATGGTTTTTATGTAATGGATTAAATATTTAAAGATGCGGAATTAAGTTACGACATAGTTTTACTTAACAATATTTGAGGCTCCCTATTTTATAAAAACCATTAATCTTTGATTTCATTTTGTTTTCATTTATTACCATCGATGTACTTTCCCCTGAATGTACTATGTGTAAAATAAATATTAATGGCAACATTTCCTAGTGGGAACTGCATCTTGTTTTGGGATCGATCCCCGGCATTTACATTGCAATCAGTTCGAAAAGTATATCTTTTACATCAGGAACGATACCAAAGCTGTTTGAATTAAAAATTGTTTCTTCCGTCCGTTCTTATCTCAGAGCATCATTCATTCGTTTCATTTTTTAATAGTCTATTATAATAACAACGCAAATGATCCCAGCCATTGTCGCTCCAAATTAGTTTCCTGATCTTCTAAAAATGTTTTGGTTACTAAATGGACGATTGGAGTCAGAAGTAAAAGGAATCTATGCCTTGGGACTAATGACTCGGCAGTTTGCCACAATCCCAATTCGATTCATAAGGAAAATGTGAAACTCAAATTCTTATCAGCTAATTCAAAATTGTTTGTAATACACTGATGTAAGTCGGTTAAATCCAGCCGCTAAAGGCATTAATGATGAAACTAAGTATGTGGTTCTTGAAATGAACAGCACCGTAAGTCGGGTCAATACAGTGACTAATCATACATTTTACTCTGTTTGCGGCGTCCAGGTCGACTGTATATGGATTTATAAAATACCAAAAAACAAATGGTTTGCTTATCAATTCTGGTTCTCTATTATGGGTAGACAAAGCATGACTTATATTGACTGTTTTTATATTAAAGCGCAGGTAAAGTATTGCTACGTTGTAACATACAGTATTCTGTTGCTTACGATCATGATTGTTATGCTGTTTACATATAACCATGTTACACCTGTATAATCCCTCATGCTACACCGTTTTGTTAAATTCTAGAAAAAAACAAATATGATTTGCGTAGTTGACTTGGTATAGATTTTTGTCATCAAGATTCGCTTATTAGCCCTGGGAGATAGAAAGGATGCTGATGTTTTAGATATCAGGATTTCCAATTGTCACGCTCCAGGTCTTATATGGAGATACTTTTCAATGAGGTTAATAGCATTGAACTGTTCCATAAATTCTAACATTGAGAATTGTTTATAACGTTCAAAGATCTCATATTTTTGTGACTATATTTATACATTACAGACGATATTATTTTAAGCTGGCCAAGCTGGATTCTTAACCCTTATGTATGTGATCAACTCTTCCTAATTCTATTGATATATCCACTCTTTACCTATGTATTGGTGAGCAATCATGCCCTTAAAACAGTGTTCTTTTTCTTTTAGTCCTTTGTTAGATTAATAATTTAATAATTTTGAATATCATAATTTTATGTAATTTTATAATCATCTCTGTGGGGTTCTGAAATTTTACGGTGGTGAGGGACACTGTGTCCTTCTTGTTTATTACACTATCAGTAGCTTACAAGATTACGGATAAATCAGGATTAGCCACACTATTCCATGAAATCTTCAACCGGGATAGAGATTCTTTTAGAAAAAAATTCATGTCATGATCTGTCATCATACATTATTACTGTCATATTTAACTTGGTGGATCTATCACAACATTTATTATTATGTTGACCAGGTAAAATCTGCAATATTTTACACCAACAGTAGGAATTCACCTTGTTTACCATATTTACACAACTGTAAATAGTGCTTGTGAATTCACATTACATGTATTTACATGTACAATAGTGTGTACGTCAATTATCTCCATAATTTGGCACGTATCTGCCTTTTTATACGAATCGATTACAGTTGGGCGTCTTATATTATAAAGCCATAATTATCGTCTTCCAAACATGGCTTGTTTCTTTCGAAAGTGTGCAAATGAAATTGCACGTTTTAGGAAAACATAAATTTTACGATGGACTTACAATAGATGGCCAAAATATTAGAAAGCTAGTGTAACGATCCTTCATGGGATATTTAATCGTTCGTATTATACCTATGTGAAGTGACCACGTTTCTTGATCTTACAGGTACTGGTCGAAATTTGTATATTAGCTACTTCAAATCAAGAATGTTAGCACACGATCTTCTATGTGTTGTTGTAATTTACTTAAGCACAGCCACTTAGGTCAAGACCACTTTTCTAAATTATTTGACACACAAAGTCTTTAAAAGTACGGGACAACATTGAATGACCGTACATTGAACGGTGCTCTCACTCTCATAGTTTCCCTGACTAATCACATAGGGGTTCAACAATGTAGAGCAACATAAAACAATGAAAACGTTTAGATTCAGTTAGGTTTAGCCGGTAAGACATTTTAGATGTGTGTGTGAACGATTTCTATTTTAGCAGTCAAGATCATATCATTATGGATAGGTACAAATCGTTTATTATTGGTTCATGTCAGTGGCATAATTGCTTAGGAATGAGGTTTACACAGTTTGATTTTAAAACCGTTAAATGATTAAACGATTCTAATGGATATTAAGAAGTTTCATCCTGACTAAGCACTCTATTCCACGGTAATTGTTAAGTTGACAGACCTTGCCAGTGTCGTTTAACAAAGAAATTAGTATCACCTGAACATTGTCCGTTACTCTATTTACACTTTTGACAGATCTTAGCGGACTTCTTTGGGTATCACATTTGTCCCTTTTGTTTTCCTGAAATGCCATTCTAAAACTTTAATGCGCCGAATAAATACGAATGTTAATCGGTTGTCGTTATGGGTTCCTATACTTATGGTTTTCCATGTCTTATACAATAAACTGATAAATAATTTGGAATTAGCATCGGAAACACCTCGTGGATATACGCGGTGATTACGTAAAACTAGTCTTTTCAGGTGCATTATTCCAAGAAAGGGTCATGAATTCTATTCAGACTTTCTGCGCTACCTTCAAAAGGCAGCCTTACTCGTAACAGTTGATTTGACCGGATTAATAGTGTAAATCTTGAATGCAAGTTTACATTTCTTAACATTAGATTTCAAAATATGCCAACCTGCTCCTAAAGACTGAATTCTATGCAAGAAACGATTATTTCAGCGTTATTTGCCCACGATATAGCTTAATTTTATGTATACGGGGTTGAATCTTATCTTTTTCGATGCTAACCGGATGTTATTATTGTGGATGGACAAAACTCATCCAATGTTCCATAGGTTCACAGATATCGAACTAGCTCTACTATGTTGTGCTAACTAGTACAGACTTGTATACGTTGTAACAATATTTTTGTTAAAAAATGTTAGTTTTTCCTTTAATCACTGATAAGTTACATTAAAAAATTGTCAAGCTAGAGAACAGTGTACCTAATATTGGGCTTTTAAATGATGTTTTATAATTTCTCGTTTATTAAACGATTAAAGTTTTTCACAACTATTCAGAGATTAACTGGGGCTAGTGAGTGAATCTTTTTCTGGGATATAATTGTTCCTACCCATTGGGATTTTAGCATTAGCATGAAATGGAAAATTTCCACATTGGCAGTCAGTTCAAACATATTTTTTCGTTATCCGTTCGTCGGAAGTCTCGCAGTTCAGCAGAGTTTTAATCCAATAGGAATAACAAGTCCTCCTTTGTGGACTACATGCAAAGGATGTCACCACTCAAAATAATATGCACTGCATGTTTTTAATCTCCATAACACCGAGGTGTGGCTTCAGTTTACCCTGGGTCAATAGAATTTTCAATGTTGGACCACTCCCAGTCATTTAAATCCTTAATAGCGTCATGAAAGTACATTAGATCTACCTTATTATCTAAAGGTGACACCAATTTGTTAACCAGCATTGGAACTGTGAGAAAATAAATACAACATATAAATAGACTTACAACCAGTTGATCCATTGCCGTTTAAGTTAGTTGTGTGTATTGTGTGTAAATTTGAAGTTATTTAAGTTTTCAGTTTATTAATCAATTTATAGATTTGGAAAGTTTAGTTAAGTTTTAATCATATTATTCACTGAAACTTATATGTAAGCATTTATTGCTACAATGTTCGACTCTCAGTCAAAGATTATTACTCAAAGAAAATTACCTAAAAATAACAAATCAAATGAAACTTGATTTTCGGCGTTGAAGACAAATATAGTTAATTTGATTACCTGTAGATTACCCGCTGTTATTTGTATTTGTTTCTACTATGATGCTCAGTAATCCGCCGGACGAACTTAAAACGTTTGTAAGTCATCATTTGATAGCGAATTAAATCGGGTGTTTAATCATGTTTACAGATTTTTTCACAATCTACCTCAATTATATTAATATAGACAGCGTAGTAAATTGTGCGCTTTAGGAGACTCATTGTCTTCATTACCTGTCTATGATCTTTGGGTATAAGTGACACGGAACTTTTTCCGGGCACGCTATTATACGTACCAATTGTTTCTTATTTATACCTAAATTAGAAGACAACGGCTCAAACTTTTTCAGGATACGTGGTAATGGTTGTAAAGTAAAGTTCTCTATAATAACAGAAGGAAATTTCACCTTAATCACTCGTTCCTACTTTGCTAGTTTTGCTGTTGAGAGGAATGAAAACCCAGATATTTGTTCAGCAGTAGTGGCAACATCTTTAAGGTGAGATTTTCTAGAGGCTTTCCATGGGGGACCAGTTTCCCGGTTTCCTGGTCAACAGTAAGTATTTCTTGGGACATTGAGACAGTTACAGCTCTAAGTTCGCATTGAATCGCCGTGTTATGAGGGGAAGTTTGCAAATCTTCCTGAAACCAGGAAAATCTAGCCTTAAGAAACAGGACAGTCAAAAGACATGGAAATTAAAGTATATAAATTATTATCAAAATAAGGACTAGAAATGATATATAATTGTGTTATGTGATTGTTTCAATTATTGCATACTAATGAATAAAGGTCTGTCCAGTTCACATAGTAGTAATTATGTTTTTTTCATGGAGATATAATTACGATGAGTTTTGAAGAATGAAAACTGAAGAATTGTGGTGTCACTCAACAAAGACTGAAGGTACTATTTCATAACTTTTACATTGGACAACGAATTTGGCATGCCATTATATCAGTCTTGTGTTTATTCTCTGACAGGGAAATTATTAGACTTAACTTACCACGGGTACTAAGTTTGACGGTACAACTCACTGATCACAATTTCACCTTACACCAAAGTTCTCAGGTACTTTAATCCAGTGCAAATTTCAATAACAATTACCGCCATATCAGTGTCATTCTGAAATTGACAAATTGTAACAGTATCCCTAAACAACTTATAATGGGTATGCCTAGGAGTTCATAATACATATTACAAAGATACTTTGTTTTCGATTGAAGTATTGTTTTATGTGATGCTACGCATAGCAGTTTCAGCTGTCCATTAATCACGGTTTTGAGCTTTACAATTTAATAGGGAAATTTTGTTCCACAGATTAATTGCCTAAACTACCGGCTATTAACATAACAGTCTGATCAAAGAAAGCCGCATCGGTTACTAACATAAATATGCGTTGAAGCACATTATCAGATAATGTCTGATTAAATTTTTGACACACGGCTATGGTATCGATAACAAATCCAATAAATGTCAATAATCATATAACTGCCTTATAAATAATGTAAATATCAACTATTTTAATAGTTGCATTGTTTGTGTAATTTATCATAAACGTCAACAACGAAAAGTAGTAAAAGATATTGGACTAAAATTGAAAACAAATAATACGATTTAGTTGAATTTCAAGTATTGGATTCTATCAATTATTTAGACGTTTATACATTTTGATACATATGATTGATTTACACAAGCATGTGCTGTATAGCGTTGTCAATTTTACGACCAAATGTTAGCTACCAAAAGGGACAATGTATTAGTTGGTCATGATTTACCGATCACAGTATGGTTCCGAATTTCTATGAATCAACCATCATGTTAAACTACATTTACACATGGTATAAATAGGTTTCATTTGGGTAGGATATTTTCTGTTTAACTGGCATTTAACCCAGATAGTGTTTGTACTTAACTGCGACTACATGATTGACAGGGAATGTTCCATCTCCTCTGGCAAATTTCAGTGTGATTGTCAGGATACAACAAGTTCGCAATTCTGTCAAAGAGAGAATTTAACGTTGAGCAAAGTAATTCAGATCGAATCAGCATACACACGGCTGATACCTGAAACTAGGTAGTTCCCAGTTACCAATCCCGAGTAATGTACAAGCTTGTAACGTTTTTTTTCGTTGTGCTGTAGTGGGTTCATGTCCCAAAGTATGCGGTGAATAAAATAATGGGGCATTGACACTAAAGTTATAGTCATAACTGTTACACGCATGCGTGAGTACAATAAAGAAATAGTCCTATCTGGTCCACAAACAGGACGCCCCGTATTCACCTGACAGTTTCGAAGCCCATAATGGATGGGGTAATGGACATACATAAAGTTCGGGTACCGGCTCAACAAGCGATATATATTTTACAATTGTGGGTAATAATCCACCAAGGACATGTAAAAGCTCACTTTAACAATTGTTGGGAGTATCCAAAATCCCAGTGTTGTTAAAGAAATATTTTGCTATCGAAGATAATTGTGGGGAAAAATCACCAAGGATGTGGATCGTTTTACAGTTTTACAACCCAGTAATATGTGGCAAGTATAAAGGAATATATTTGACCAAATGATTCCTGCAAGCGAAACATATGCTGTATATGACTTTTAAGCAAAGTAGAACTTATTTTATTGTATTAAACAATTAAAAGTCTGCTATTGTTAATTATGATATGGAGTGTTAATAGCCAGGTTAACAAAAGGCAGATCAAAGTATAGTTAAATATCGAACAAAACAACACTCTTACATTCCATTTGTATATTGTAAAAGACTATTATCTCATAACTAATGAATGTTTTTCCACAATGGATTATAAAACAATATGATACATTCCATATGCAGTTGGTTATCATTTATGTTCACACTACTCCAGTTGTATAAACACCTAAGGCGATTTAATTGGTCAATTCCTAGAATCTCTCGTTTCCGATTGGATCTCAAACTTCGGGCTATACTTTTCATCAGAGCGGCATTTTTCTTTTAAATATCATTGTATTTACATGTTTTGAAGGTAGTTGTTTATTAACATACTTGGCATTCTATTTAGGCCCCTATATTTTTATGGCGGAATGAATCTCTTACAACAATGTAATTGGCGGTAAGTTTCCCTGAATGGAAGAAGAGCATCATGATCACCACGGTATAATTATAGAGCTAAAGTTATGGGATAAATAAGTTCTCAAATGCGTGACTATTGTTTATCATGTTTATCTAAACCTCTCGTTAGTTTAATTTTCAAATTAAAAAAACCACATACACTCGCTAAAGCTCGTGTGTCTTTTCAAAATTTGAAATTAACTAACTCGAGTTTGATAAACATGATAAACAATAGTCACTTTTTGGGAAACCTCTATTTAATATAATTATATATTAATTTAGATTACGTCAACTAATATGATTATAAATGATTTGTATCAGTGTCATTATAAGAAATCTAGTACTCTATGTAAATATTACTGCATGCATATTTATTAAAAATGATCATTGATATTTGAATACTTTAATGTATTCAACCAAATTCAAAAAAGAAAATACTGACGTGTTTTGTTTATATTTGAATGCTGGAGAGGATTCTGCTTGATCTACTGAACTATATATAATCATTTTTAAAATTGCTAACACACCCTACTTTCAGCCATCATATATAAACACCTTGTAAGTATTAAATTACAGTTATTATATCTGATAATACAAGCCGCTAATGCTTATCTCACTTAACATGCCTAATTTGGAGTCATTCAACATCCACAATGGTGTTTAGCTTGCCACCGATTGCAGAGTCCTTGGTCACTGTGTATCATAGCGCCAGATTTAAAACGTGTACACTATGTCAAGAAAATGGTACACATTGACACACTTTGAACTTCAATGCATAATAATTTACCTTGCATCAATCATACCAATTACTTTAAATATCATGGTTTTGAAAAAAAAAACACCATACTTGAGAACTTCATGCACTAGCGTAATGATATGTAGGGAGAGGTAAAAATCACTTAGGAATGTTAGGACTGTTTGAGAATTTGCGCTGACTATAGCTCCACATCCTATCGAATGCACAGCTCTAAAAAAATGAAACGTTGATAGCTTATCAAGCCTCAGCCTAACAACATGTTTATTGACACTCGGTTAAAATATTCCTATACTTCATATACACATATGAAGGATTCTTATAAATATGTATAAGTGATGCGGAGATATAACGATTTATTCCCATTTGACACAAAGGAACTAAAACTCGTGATTAGAAATAACCAAACAACATAATTATCAAGTATTGGTTCATACAGATACATTATATATGTATCCTGCAACTCGCCGCATATCTACTGCTCGGATTAAACCCTGGTGTTTTTTATCACCTCAATACGATATGCTTTATGCGTCAATACCCGATTAACGTGACTTTTGTTCCACATTATGAAGGTAACATTTTCTAATTTTGACCCCGAATTCTAACTTTTCCCGGTGATAATGAATACGTCATGCAGTTCCCGCTGAAGTGACGTCACATTTACCGGAATTACGTCATTTTTTACGATATCGAATTTCTCGTATGGCGGTGTCGTCGTATTTTTTTCTTGGTTCATGTCAAAGGCATGTATTGCCTTAAAGTAATCCCGCCGTAGATTGGTAATCTATTTATTGTTTTTTTGAGTAATTACATATTGTTTTTGTGTTAATTTCACCACAAACTGACTAGAAATTACTGGAACTGATTTTGTGTATAAAAAAGTACGCTAATCGCGTTGCTTACTGTATTTAAATATGCTCACTAATCACCATTTTATAGTCGTTTTCTTCGCGTCCCGGATCGTAAAAGGACAATTGGAAAATCAACCAAAGAAATAATTTGAAAGATCTCTGTTAGGGTACATCTGTTTATATTTAGAAGACAGACCTCAAAGCTCAAACCCCTTGGCAGCCTTTAAAGGTATAAATGTTCTTTTTTTCATAAAATAACTTTTTATTATCCCATAATTAATGGCTACTGAAACATATGACCAAAGGCAAGGCCTTAAAAGGCACAGGCAGATGTTTCAGTAGCCATTAGTTCTGGAATGTTAAAAAGTGATTTTTTTTAAATAGAGCCGATGAAAAATGTTTATTTTCACACTCTATTCTCGCCCCTAACCCCCATTTGAAAAGAAAAAAAAATCCGTAACATATATTACGTTGTGCTCAGCTGATTATATCTGATTATATGGTCAAAATCTCATGGACACTTGCAAATGAAGAGCGATGATACTGAGCTTATGCCGGATATATATTACATTCATCAGATTACAAGAGCGTTTGAACTGCTTGCTTAAATAATGAGCTTACTTCAAAGTATCACATACATCGGCGTACACAGGGTTAATATTTGTATTGTTAGTATGTAGGATTGAATGCTGAAGATTGTTTCATTTTCTTATTTTTCCATGTATGTGTTACCTTAGAAGTGATTTGCCCTTATTGGAGTATTATAAAACGTACGCACTTAATGCCTTC
The DNA here is from genome assembly GCF_041381155.1 of Argopecten irradians. NCBI lineage: Eukaryota > Metazoa > Mollusca > Bivalvia > Pectinida > Pectinidae > Argopecten > Argopecten irradians. The sequence continues at coordinate 942,067 of NC_091139.1, forward strand.
ACTTGCAAACAATGTATACTATCTTAAGAGAACTCGGAACTCGGAACTCGGAACCAACTTCAGCCTGCCGTCTTAAGATTAACTTTTCTCTTATAAAACTGATATGATACTGAACAAAATGACACCAAACTTATAAAAGAAAATTGAAGGGATGATATCAGAATTTACCGTTGGTATATTGTGTACAATTCATTCAAACAGTTTTAGCCATTACATATGTTAGTAAACGCATGAAATACTGAAAACATTAACATTCGCTCTTTCTATTGGTAGTTATTTTTAAATAATACGTGCAATGGCTTTCAGCTAATACCTTGTGATTATTGTAAAATAATAGATAAGGGCGCAGCCAAATAAAAAAAAGTTCAATCTTCATCATTCAATACTACATACTGACAACTTCAGTTTGTGGCTTCTATTTTCCTCCCTATGTACCCGCGTTACTGCGATGCTTTGAAGTAAGCTCATTATATTACATGGCAGTTCAAACTCTCTGATGATCCGACAAACATTCTCTACATTGATAAGCAGTTAAATGAAGTGTTTTTTTTATTCGAGCTTCCATAAGTAAAGATAAATAATGTATAGGACGATAGTAATCGCGTTAAGAGGATAATAGCTCAGCTCTCTGCTAGGTCGAAGGTGCGTTAACAAAAACACGTGTGTGAGCTTATAGATTCCTATAAATCCCAGTACCCAGTTGACTTTGAAATAGTGTCCCGCGGGAAAAAAGTCGGCGGCCATGATTAACTCTCGTTATGAGCACGACGAATTTTGAAATTGTCTCTACAGACGAAACGTGTCATCTAATCAGGGTACACTTTGATACACTCTGTAAGTACTGTAACGTGCACCGGGTCTGGTTTGTCCCGATTGTTTATCGGAATTTACTGTGTGTTTTACTCGGTAGCGATATTCACATGTAACTCTAATGAAAACCAATAATCTCAATTCGCCAATCAGATATGTACAAGTACAAGTGGTTTATATTCAAAATTTAATGTCTGAAATATCAACAAAAACCGTACTTTTTACTAAGGACCAAACAACTTCGCATAACCCTATATATAGCTATTAACAATATGATAATCCTATCAAGCACAAAGGCACTATTCAAATGCCCAAGCACTCGCTATGCGCAGTGGCTTCTATATACAGGTTTCCTTGCCACTTTCGAACGCATTTCGTATTTTTTATTCGTATATTCTATCCTTGTTTTCGTAACAGATATTCCTTTTTTAGGACAGCTGATTATATTTGAAGGTGGTCGAATCACTTACACGTTTGCAAATGAAGAGCGATAAGACTGAGCTTTTGCCGGATATAGATTACGTTTATTGGATCATAAGAGCTTTTGAACCGCTCGATTATATAATGAGCTTACTTCAATGTATAAATCGTAATTATCTATGATTCCCATATGTATGCAAACAAATGGCGCCCGCAAACTGAAGCTGTCAGTATGTAGGATCGAATTTTTAAGATAGTATCTTTTCGTATAGTGTCATGTATGTGTTACATTACAGTTGTTGCACCCTTATAACTGAACACTGGATTACACTCACGTATTTACAAACAGACAGCTGTACGATGGCATTTTATCACAGTAGTTTTAGATAAGTACACGTAGACAATAATATACACAACATCTGTTAACAATATTACTAATTACCAAAGCATAGGGTAATCAAATTTATTGATTCTGAAGCCATAATGAAAGGGTTTAGTATGTGTTAGTTTAAGGTCGCAAGAGTTGTTTCCCTTTACAAAAATAAATTTTAGTTAGTTATCAAATTATCTGGCTTGGATTAGAAAACATTAAGGACCTAGACCACAATTAATTTTACTACATAATATTAAAATTCTTTTCTATCTAACCTGGTCAAGGTCAATATCCGAGGAGCTAATTGTGAAGTTGTTAACCCAGCATGATCGGCATTCTCTCATGATATCTGTCATCAAGTGTCACCATGTGCCAATTATATACATCCGGGTAAGGGGTTGGGGTAAAAACATGACATTTTACACAGGATCCTGGAGCAATAAAAAAGAAAAAAAAATCAAAATTGTACTCTTCAATACATGTAGTTAAAATGACTTATACACTACATATCTACATTGAATTTATTGACAAATACTAAGTTCATGAATTACATACATTTTTTACGGGAAGTACTAATATTGTGGTCTTAGTCCATTGTAAAGCATCAAGAAAATCTAACTTCCGATTATCGAAGCAGGCACGAGTTTGCAGAGAATTTTATTGTTTTTTGTCGGATTCGGAATTTGTTGTCATGCTGAGGCATATTGGTATCAGGAAACGAAAAAGAATGTGATGTCATTGGCTCTGCCTTAAACGAAGCAAAACAGGAGAAGATGAACATATATATCAATTGCATGAGTTCCCATGTTTGCAGTATTTGTGCTGCAGTCTCAGTGCAACACTGTGTAAGTCTGTTCGAACCTCGACTGAAGTCATGGCAACGTCCTGTCAGGAAAAATACCCAATAATTAGCGAAATTTAAGACAGGAATTGCTTTAAAATCCCAAACCAGGACATTACACAGGGGCTTATTTACGGGTTTTCAGAGTTGTTTTCTTTGCACTATCACGGAAATAAGGAAGACACAGATTGTGTAAATCAAGGTTCAGGCAGATAAAATGTTGACAGAGCCCAGAAGAAAGAAGGTAGAAGAATGGCGGTCCCTTTAAGGAAAGACCTTTACCAAATTTGAGAATTTTTCCTCTGGGACTGGTTCCAAAGAGTACTGCTGGGTAATTTCGTCTAATTCACCTTCTGTCTCATCCGAATGATAATCTTGTCAATTCTGGTTTTGATTCAGATTTATGCTTTGTTGGATACAAGAGATTTAATGCGGCTATTGAATTGGTCAAAAGTTAAGGTCAAGGGGCTTTGTACGCAAAATCCTTTATAAAGTATGCTTTAGGTTACTGCTGATGTCACTACAACACTTGATTCATTGGGATTTTAGCTAAGAGGTTTTCATTGTTTTAATAACTGTTTACCACTGAACTGGTCAGTATCATATAGCTTATTTGAGAAATGTTCAAGTGCTTTAGAATGAATAGTGCAGAAGAAGGAGTCAGGAAAAAAGATCTTTTGGTAATAAAGCTGATCCAACCAATGTAATAAATTGTTGGAATGTTTTAAAGCTTTTTGTGAAGACTTGGGGTCTTTCAATGCTGTGGAAATGACGTTTGAATCCTGCACTGTGATCTGCGTCCTAAGTTTAGAAATTGACAAGGTAAGAACAGGCACATTGCGTTCTGCCTGTAGAGCTTCAAGACCACGGCGCACTTTTTGTCTACGCCTCATTAGTTTGCTCAAGGCTTTGAAACAGCCTCATCAACGCATTTTTGTAACGGGGTAAGATATTGAAGTAGGTTGCATTTTTTTTTATTTAATTGGAGTTTATTTTTTTCTTACCAAGGAATGGGAGAGTTCTTAAGATTTGTGTTTGTAAACCGACAGCGCTTGGGTCCAGGGATATGGTTTGGACCATTTCGTAACGGTAAGTATTAGTATTTTGGAGTATAGCCAAGTTCAATGGCATAACGAGGGCTTTACCAGAAGTATTATACTGCTCAAATGTTACCCAATGTTAGTGGCCGTCATTATTTGGGGAGATTTACTGGCTAATAGGAAGATATCGTTTTGGCCAGACAATACAGGTGTCGTTAGTATTATTAATTTCCTATGTCAGATGAGATTATGAAACTAGTTCGTTATTTGTATTGAATTGAGATGTTTTAAAGTGTAACATCTTGTGTAAATGTTAACATATTCCTGGTGCTGATAAAACTAGTGTTGATTCAATTTCACGTTTGAAGCGGAACCAATTTGGGAACCACACGTGGTGATGGCAAACCACCTATGGAAAAACTTCAATCTGAGGTATTGAATCAGTGTAGCTTGTCCAATAATACAAAGTACGTATACGCTACTGGCCTGACGTATTTTAGTCCATTCCGAGAGTTATACAATTTTTCTGATATGTGGCCTGTATCGATACACAATTTGCTACAATATGTGGTATACTAATTTATCAGTCTAGCATCCCTTAACACAACTTACTTGTCAGGTATTAGTTACAACTGCAAACTAGGTGAGAGGATCCTGAATTTTTTTTTGGTACGAAAAGTTAAGAATGTCATAGACGTACTAAGGCATTTGTTGTTGTGCGAGCTCCAATTACCTTAAGGAAGAGCATGGGTGCTCTACCTTTTGTTTACACTTCAATTTATGAAAAAAAATATTCATGCGGCTTATCTGAACAATAACACGAGGATACGTGTGCAATTTATCAAAAGACTGACACTGAGATTACTTAATCATGCTTTATATGTGCACAATGTACTAACAGAACAATATCTAAAAAAAAATCTAATTGCTTTGTTGTTCTGTTTCAGTATACCAATTCTGTCCTTTAAATGGATGGCGAAATAAAGCTTAATTAAAGTTTTCTACACGTTACCACAAAACACACATATTGTACTGAAAAGAAAAAAAAACAGTATTACGGCCCATTATTATGCAGCTACATATGAACATTATACCAATACTCAAGTCTAAATTCTACAAACTCCACACATACCAAAGTTTTCTGTTTTTTTTTAAAGACGAATAACTTAAACCAATATTTTTTTTATGAAATGTTACATTGTATGTACCTTGCGGATATGTAGGTGTAGCTCCCAGCATTACCTACGACCCGGCTTTCATTAGAACCGGTTGATGTTTGATATATACCCAGATTATAATGCATGCTTTTTTAATATGTCTAAGAGAGTTGACGACAGCTCTTGCTTATTCCACTTTTATCATGTGTGCGATGGTACATGATAAATAATCACAATACATTTTCAAGGTAACACAATATCTGTCATTATGAATACAAAGAAAGAACTCGTCCCCTGACACTTGGGCGATAAAATAACGATAAAAGCAGTCGCGGAATCTTGCTCAGTGTACCGGAACACGCTTAGTCACCGTAGACATTTTAAAACTCAACCTATCATCTTGTCTAGCGTGAATGAACAGTAATATATTCAGAATCACTTCCTCCTTGGCGTGAATAGTGCATTTGAGCTCACATGATGATGGTTTACAGGACATTGGGAGGAATTCTTGTCGTTATGTTGGTATTCATATGCCATACGACTCGATCAGAAGGTATGTAATTAATGTAATAAATTATGTTGGATTTCATTTCGGACTGATGTACTAGATACCTGGCAAGGTTACTTTGCCGAGGAGGCCTATGTGCAGCGTGTTTGAGCGTTATTGATCGCACAGAAAATATGAACTTGCCGAATACCTAAATGAGAGCTAAATATTTATATTAAATTAGACATGATACTGGATATATTTTACTCGCCATAGTCTCCAGGTAAACGTGCTAGTCTTTTTTTTCGCGAAGATAGAAGGCGAAAACAATAACATATACGGGAACAATAATAAGAAGAGAAACCTTTTTAAGCCATCCGTTTATGTAGAACATTTGAATGATACTCTATTTATTGCTACTTCCTTGTTGATGTCTCGGACTAACGATAGCTAGGAATAATTTAGTTGTGAAGGGATGGTATTTATAAATATTACGATTCGAGTGGACGGTCAGTGATTGGCAATTATTCAAAGCAGATACATGATTTGTTTTCTTCATGAACAGATATCTTTGTTTAAAACTTGTTTCATGTTACTGAAAAAATATCACAGACATCAATTAAAGATGGTAAATACAAAAAGACTCAATTCTCAGTAGCATGCTATATACAGTAGAGTGTATTCCATAATTAAAATAACAGAATATTTCCTTACCAGACTAGTTCATACGGAGTTTATACTAGCATTACATACATATTTATTACCATCCGTAATATTCCAGAGGTTACTATCACGGTCGTTATATCTACCCATGGACTATGTCATAGCGAAACTTAAGGCTCTGTGTTTTGGCAACAAATACACCAGTAGGTTGGCCCTTTAATGTACATGAAAAGAAACGAATAACGGTAGACCGGTTGACTGTATTGATTTGAAGTTTTGACCTCCCTCCAATTCTCAAAGGTAATCTCTGTAGGTCTGTGATAGGTCAGTTTTGTTATCCTAAATTGTCTTCAGTTTCACCATGAAACAGTCGAAGGGTGGGTATAACGACAGTGAAAGTAACATCAGGAGTATCGAGGATGATACATTACAGATATGTTTTATGGGTGTCGTATTCTGATTTGATTCCACTACTACAAATGCACATAGTAGTATCTTAGTTATTGTGGGTCGACTGTTCAGTAACATTTGACATCTTCCAGCACTTAATAATTATTATCTCATATATATGTATGGGATTAAACTTTAATGCATCGGTCATCATATTCATTGGTGTAAGTGTTACCTTACGAGAATAATATAAATTAATTCATATTATGATTACAGTTGATGTGGCTTCAACTTGGCACTTTGCAAATAGCAATATATTACATGTTGTTACGAATATCGATTACTCTCACCATAAACGTTTTTGGGGAAAAAAGCCATCCTTTAAATAATATGTATATTGCATTTCTACAGGTGACGTATCTGCATATATGCCAGCTGAACAGAGCAGTAACGATAGTAGTACAACGGTAGCCAGCAAGGCTGTGGACGAATGTATGTTTACAAACATACAGATGGGGTGTTGTGCAGTGACAAATACCACCGGTCAAAACACTGCCTGGTGGCGGGTCGACCTCGGGAGACTAATTACCATAAACTGGATCTCAATATTTTACGGAGGTGAGTCAAAACTAAACTCAATATTGTTTATTTCGAATAATGTAAATTTGTAAATATTCTTTAAATATAATTAAATTAACGTTTACAAAAACAGTTAATTTGCAAGTATTTTTAGATTGCTATTTCTTTTTAAGCATACACGAGACAAAACATCTATGAAAGTTGAAGCTACAATACATGTAATATAATTCTAACTAAAAGGAGGAAGATTTTTTTTTTTTTTTTTTTTTTCCGTTTCTTTCGTCTCGGCATTTCATATATGATTATATGATATTTTTGTTTTGTACTGCTTTTTCTTTCAAAATGTATTGCATAACAAATACAAAAACAGCAATTTCTCGAAGCAAATCACACATTAAAGAATAAGTAAACAGAATAATTTTGCAGCTATCTTCGTTTTGATAAAGGTCTAGCTGTAACCTAATCCTTGCACATCAATGACTCAGTAACTTTAATAGGACCTTTTTATAGATATGATATATCAAAGTAACATCGTTTATTCTATACACACACACACAAAAAGAAAAAAAACACAGAAAATAACAATACCTATTAATGTAAATCCGTATGTTTAATCCAGATGGCACAGGAGACAGTATCGCTGGGTATGAGATCTATGTATCCAATTCGACCGACTCTCCCCGCGATGGCGTCCGTTGCCATGAAGATAGGAGCAGCACACTGACAGATCTGCAGACTGTAGAAAGTCCGAATTGTCCCTATGTAGCACAGTATGTGACAATTTACAACTATAGAAACGACCCAAAACGTCAAAGCTGGTATAGTGATTACGCAGCTCTCGCGTTGTGTGAAGTAGAGGTGAAAGGTGAGTGGTATCACTGTAGACATGTGATTCGTATGATTTTTATTTTATGTTATAATGATTAAAATCATTTGGAAGGAATGAAATATGACCGTGTCTTTGCTGGTATAAATCCATAAACGTATTAAGTGTAAGGCTTTGTGGAATCAAATATAAAACAAATAAATCAAAAATATGTTCATTTTGTTATTACATGTCCTTTAATTCCTGATTATTAAAATAGCATGTTGATGTTGTAACGTTATCAAATAATTTTACAGTTGTTTGTTCTGAACAGTTGTTGTCTATCCCTACCCATGCATTATTTGCATTTGTCGACAAATATACGTTACCTGGACTCTAAGTAACGACATACGTTTCTATCTATACCCAATATACTGCATCTGTTTTTTATTGCTTAAATTGGTTTCTATCAAGCCGACTTAGTCAGCTCCAGTAATATGCCAATTAAAATAACCGTATTTAGGACTATTTGTGATTGTTGATCATTTACATTATTGTTCATGTAACGTTTTCAACAGGATGTCCTATAGGGAGCCATGGTTACGGTAACTGCGAGAGTCGCTGTTCATCAGACTGTTATGGCGGCAATTGTCACTCAACAACTGGCTACTGCTTTTGTAAGTAAAAAATAAACACACAATAAATTGTACTTAGTTTCCATGAGAACAAAACAGTCAAAATCCCTGACCACTTCTTTTTCATATTTACGAATATATATATGCAGCCATGGTTAAAGCTGTTCAAATATAACTTTATCATTTAGTATGTTTTACTGTTAAGTGAAAAAAAACCTAATCACTCTAAATTATGGATTAAGTATGTGGAAAATACATGGAATATCTGTGACCGTCCTGAGATTTATTGATTCTGGGAAACTTTATATAGATATGGTCGGTACTTACTATACGCGCTTTGGAATCATGTGAAAGGTACATGTATCATTGAATGGTTTCAACCTCCTGTTTTGGAGATGAAAATATTTCATTATGTGTCCAATCTGATTAAAATATAGATTATTATTATCACTACGTGAGGAAAGAGGATCTGAGAAAATCCCACTAGGGGTCACGTCCAGGTGACATTTAGAAATGGCCAATCATATTGCTGCCCTCAGAATCTTGACAGTGAATTTCTGGGGACGAAATATTTTGGAAAAAAAAACTGCCAGAATTATTTTCTTGTCATAGTCATCTTGCCCAAAGAGCACAGCGAAGCTAATTATATATGTATATTGGGACGAAATAGCGTTTTCAGTGATGTAGCAAGATGTAAAAAATGATCTGAAGCACACGTGGTGTAAAGGTCATCCGAATATGACCCCTTACGGGATGTTGTCAGATCCTCTTTTTAACGGAGTGGTCATAAGGATCTGTATTCTAATCAGATTTTATGTACCCGTTTCATTGTGTCCATCGTGGAGTTACACAACTAATTTTATGCACCAATGGTGTTGTACAGTAAATTGCCCGTTTATTTTCAGATTGCTTCCCAGGGAAATACGGTGAGAGATGTCAGTACACTTGTCCAACCGACTGTGCAAATGGATGTAATATTACCTCTGGATACTGTACAGGTGTGACTGGCAATTTAAATAGTTTTAGGCCATTTGGACTAACATAGTAGACAGTAAATCGAACTTCAGTCGCGTAAACTTGGTATTTCGAAACGACCTTTTGATCAGGCATTTATCACTGTCTTCATAAATGCCTCACACAATTAAGTGACACAATTAAGTGTTGAATGAAAACAAAAATATATAATCATTATATTATTATTTTAGAGTGTTCTGCCGGGATATATGGTGTCACGTGTCAGAACAATTGTCCAATCAACTGTAAAGATGGCATATGTAATATCAACTCTGGATACTGTACAGGTATGAGAGTAATTATCTTTTACAAATAATCTGGTAAAATAATTTGGTTTGTATCGAACATTTCCATTAGCTTATACATTAATTTTATCAGCTATTTTATAACACCGCTTCTGATTGGCTGGAATGACAGCGTAATGACTTCATAGGCAGAAGCATTCCAAAATGTATTTTAAATATTGAGGAGAAATTGAATTTTAAAGTTTAATTTATGTTAATGCATGGGCATAATGATTCAATAGATATATAAGCAGCGTGCTCCTTCAACGAGTTTTGTATGTGAAATGGGTACCGGTTATTGAACTATGGAAAGATCGAAATAAATAAATGGCATCAATAAAAAATGTTAAAATTTACAGAATGTATCAGTGGGAAGTTCGGTGATGACTGTCAACAGAATTGTTCTGTGAATTGTCTCAATGGGCTATGCTACAGAGAAAACGGAACCTGCCATGGTGAGTGGCTTTACTAAACCTTGTTTTTTAAAAGATATGCTGATTTAGAAACGCATTTTAAAGTCAACAAACACTTTCTATTAATTGTTTTTCCATTGAAGATATTAAGTTATTTAATTAATTTAATCTAATTTATCAATTGATTTTTCGGCTCTATCTTGCCCTTGCATAGTCATAATTGTTTTCCTTGCGACAAAAGAAAAAATAATCCAACCCGAGTTTCTCTGACATATTATTGTTTGCAAGTATGTTAGCTATACTTAATAAGAAATGCAGAAGCATATCGTCACAATATGGTATATAGTAATTGGCCATGCACCAATGGTGTCAATTTATCAATTACCCTTGTTTGCCTTCCTCGTTACGCTACATTATATGATATTATTATTTAATTCAGGATTCTGTTGCATAACCTATACTGACTTAATGTATATATATATGAATGTTTTTTTTCAGATTGTGTAGTCGGAAAGTATGGAATAAATTGTGATAACTACTGCAGATCTGGTTGTGACAGGGAAACAGGCCTTTATATTGGTATATCATTTCACAATCAGATTTGTATTCGAATGTTCGATATCATATTCGGTATTTGCATATTGCAGAGTTATCTACCCTTGCGGGTAGGTATTGGTTGTGACGTCATGTGTTTGCGAGCATGATGTAATACTTTGCGGGGAAAACCCATGATATGTGCTCACAAAATAATGACAATCGATATCTACCTTCAAGGGAACAAACTCTGTAATATCATAAGACGACATTAAATATATGCAGTTTCAATATTAAAGAAAAAAACTTAAATGGATAACAATATCTGATATGTACGTTGTGTTCATGGATGATTTACATTAATATGTAACTTTTGAGTCATTGAATTATCAATACACAAACATGTATTGATGACAATATCCTAGTAATTTGATAAGTATTCATTTTATATTTTTGTGTACTATTGAAACATTTTTTTCTGTTTAGTAATTCAAATGCATTATTTACAAAACGATCAGATTGATAATTATGGGAATATGTTTTAAATATTTAGCCTTTATCTGAGAGAACAAATGAGATGAAATATACGGATTGGTTTCCTATGAGATGGTCGGTGACACACTAAACACATTAAATCAACATTATTCAAATACTGTAACATTAAAACTAAAAACAGCTGATTTGATTAGCTTAGCTATTTTTGTTGTTTTCCACTAGGACCTTATACTGTATCGTGTGTCTACTTTTAACTGTCGTGACTTGTACTTTTTTGTCCTTGAAGTATATACATGTCTACTTGTGTCTGTCGTTCTTTGTGTCCGTGTTTTTGTTTTGTATTTATCTTTGGTGTGATTATGAGAGAGTTATATTTGCTCGTATGGGCTATCCGAGACGAAGACCGTTTGGATATTTATCTCCGTTTGTTTGGCACTACATGACGTGATAATACGAAAGTTCAACAGGTAATGTATTGGCAATTAAATCCTTATTTTAGTGATAGATTTGTTTAAATGTTCATTATGTAAATTTCATACATGATTGTAAGGTAGCTTTTTAGAACCATATTTTTTTTTAAATAGTCATAGAATCAATGTATATGACATATTAATTAAAATAAATTAATTTGTGATCGGGTGGTGTAGTGGTTAAGCCGCTCGTCTTTCACCTAGCCAGCCGGGGTTCGACCCCCGGCACGGACGTGAAAGGTTAGGGGTCACCTGCCCGATCACGTGGGTTTTCGCCGGGCACTCCGGTTTCCTCCCACACTGAGACTCCTCGCGCGCTTACATCCGGGCCATCGAGAGTGATTTGCATAAGTTGTATAACTTGTTTTGTAATCGATGAAAAAGAAATTTTATAAAGTTTATATTTGAGTAAAATAAATAATCTATTAATAAAGATAATATCATGTATGCTATTCTTTATTATTTCCGTTATCATATTAGTTCATGATTTCCAAATATTATTATAAGTCTATATGTTATCATTGCAATATTGAATAACGTACTGATTTTGCATTTAAATTTTGATATATTTTTGTGACACACATCGAGAACAGTTTGCAAGCATGTGCACTGATGGCACATTTTCGAAGAGAAAAAAACAATGGAAGATGCTTTAAAGTACGCATATCTTCGATGTTTAGTAAAAGTCACTATCTTAACTTAGCAGGTATGTTTAAATTATTTTTATTTATTGATTACTATTTTTGATAATTGTTAAGCCACATAATATTTGTAATACGTCTCCATCGCCACATTAATGATATATTTTGCAATAGTGGATGTAATCAGCAATTACATTATATTTTGCTCGAAAAATTGTTATTAGAGAGCAAATTTGCTTCTGATTAAATTACGGTTCAACTTCTTAATTACCTATTTTTTATTTCAGAATTTGTTGCCGACAGATGTAAGGGTGATTGTACGGGGACAATAGGACCGACGATATTCTGATATCTCCTTAGTGAGTAATATAAATATGATACTCTATCTATATGAAATAAACAGTATAAATGATTTGTTGTTGAAAAACATGTCGATGTATCGCAATTTTTTCTATTTAAAGCTCAATATTAAATTTGTCTACAATCTGGGAGAACTAAGACACCATGAATCTACTAAGAAGAAAATTAATATCCAAATACGTCAAACATATTTAAATGCGTCCTTTAAGTAGGTATAACGCCGTATTTGTATAACACAGTCTGCAGTGTCTTTTCTTGTCAAAGTGACCTCGTTCATTCCTAATCGGGGATGATTAACATTATATCGTGTTTATTACTAAATGTCAGGTAGATTGTTTGGTTGACGGGGAAGAACGTCCTTGTTCCGGTTATAACCGCGTCTAGAACACCATGTCGGATATAAGATATTGATTGAGCACGAGGGGAGATAACTCGTGTTAGTTTAACTATCCAGGTCACACGGAAACTGACTCGTGATATATAGTACAACATGTGTAGTATAAAATGTACTACTGGAATAGACATAGACACATTTTGTAGGTAATTTCACCATCGAAATCTCCAAACTAAGATTTGGTTTATGTTTACATGGACTAAATGCTATTCATTGTAATCGTTCAGTTCGTGTTATGACCGGAATACATAAAATATGTATATTAGTCTTTTAATAGGAAATATAATTCTAACCATTTAAAGACCAGACTTGTTTGATTTATATCGGCAAAAGAATTAAAACATTTTAAAATGTTTTTGTTCGGTCCAATTTTCCATAACATTATAATTTGTCGAATGATTTTATTTGCAATTTTCTTCTATTTCAGTGAGGAAATCGAACTTACTTAATGTGTTCGTTAGACGACTGATTTCTAATTTCGAAGAGAATGGAAAGACATTGTGTGCTGATGAAGTTTCCTGAAGCAGTAACCACTACGATGGTAGTACATTATCACACATGCTGACGTACATCATCATTGTCGTAAATCTGACTATAAAATCGTGTCATAATAACAAGGACGGCTACAGGGATGGCTATTGAAAATCGTCAGTATCACAAACATAGACTTATCATGATAATAAGAAAGGCTAGTCAATCTACTGTCTGAAATCGTCCAATAGACCATTATCATCGCAATACTTCTCTTTCTGACTGCACGGATATTTTTTGGATAATCAGTTATGCTCGTGTCAGCTGGGTTTTTAGTGTTTAGATAATCTGATATACAAGCTGATGACGAAATCGTCCTCATATTTTAGTTTTAAAATGTTTGTGTGGTCATGGTAATGACGCAATAGTTTCCATCTAGGGTTATGGCAATGTTCTAATTATCAAATAAGTGCATTTCACATTGGACTTTTATAAGCAATTAATTTTATATATTTAAACAATTATCTTTATTGTATTGAACATTTGACGTAATCAATAAACACTTGTGAACATTCCACTGTTGTAATGTTGTGAAACGGTGTATATAAAATAAATATTTTAGTTTAAATCAATTTTCAAAATAAAACGGAAAATCACAAATTTCTGTTTTAGTGTCATTCGACGAGATTTCGTTGAATTTTGTACATTTTGGCATGTAATTGTAATGATTTCTGAGATTTTTTTGCTATAATTTTATTGAAATAATAGATATTTGACTCTGAAATTGAGATGCTTTGGGTTATTAAGTGATTTTTACTATCCACTAACGAAGCAATCGAAAACGATTAAAATGTGAAAAAGTATGTCAAGCCTATGGTGTGTGTTTATATTGTATGTTTGAAATTAAGCATGTATTCTCTTCATACCTATACTGAATACATGGTGCATTGTGCAGTGTTTTAAAAAAGAATATAAAAAAAGTATTTATGTATCAAAATTCACATTTTTTGAAACATGATTATGTGCATAAATAGTCCTTATAAATATGCATTACTGTTGAATTGATTCGAGCACACTATATGACATCATAATTGTATGTTTTGAGACCTTGTGTTTATGATATGCTTTAATACTACGTGATATTTATATAGAATGCCCAGTGTTATTTATTAACTGGATCTGACTGCAAGGCCATCATGAAATATTTTAGTTGTGATGCTTACTTAGGTAGCAGACATGTATTATTGATTGTAGAGTTTACTAAGGTAAATTACTCGTTAAAGACCAATCACGTTTCCGAAACAACGTTTATCTATAACTGATATAATGACAGACTTCCTTATAGCCTCATACATCTGAGTTAACAACAAATGCTCAAATTGTTAACATTTCTATTTCCACGGTGATATTCAACTACTGTTGTAATAAGGATGACACCAGGAAAGATAAGATAAACCACGCTATAGAAATTGATAACCAACCCCGATTTTTTTACCGATACATAGAAAACAACATGTAAGATTGTTATATAGGTGTGCAAAATTGGCGTTCCGGTCATCAAAATTATTCTTTGTTGTTGTTATGGACATTAGAACATAATGTATACTTCTACGGACGTGTTGCCGCTAATTGCGGGTATTACATATCCCCGATATAAATTTTACAGGTATATACAAATATTTCCATTTGCTCAGGTCTGACACTATATCAAGCTATCAAACAAAAGGCATTTTATGAGATCATAATTCTCCCACAAATCTCGTTGTTGTAGTGATATATAAAACATGTTTCGTTACGTCGTTTCTGACCGAAGTCATGACGAAATGACGCAATGCATTTTTGTGCGTATTTGCATGCTACCGAATGAAAAACCCAATTAATCTAAATTATTCGCAACAATATTTGTGGCTCTGAATTTTAAAATGTTAGATATCCTTAAGTTGCAAATTTTTATTAAAATGTTGAACGAATGCTGATGAGTTTGTTTATTTCCATGATCTTATTTTTTTACCGTGAATGACGTTGGAGGTACTTATAGTGTCATAAAAAAGTCTCCACTAATGGGAGAAGCGGGGACATTATTTTGTAACAGCGATAACAGTGTGTATTACAAGTTGGTGTAGGTTTTAAGATTACACAAAACGGAAATGTAAGCATTAAACTGCCTTTTGGCATATTTGTGGTACTATAATTCTCCTAGGTTTGCAAAGAAATAAATTATAACGCACGTTATTTAATTTGAGTGCAATCCTGGGAAAATTATAGGGCCAAAAGTCCAACAAGAAGGCAGTTTAATGCTTAAATAAAAATAGGTATTGTTGTATTTAAGATGTAAAATAGTGATATTTACAGCATGAAATACATCATAGTTATGGAATACAACTTACATGAAAAGCATATCTTTTAAGTTTTATTACCGTATGAAGCACACCAAATAAACCATAACTAGATATTTCCTGTGGGAACAGAAATGATACAGTTGTTAACCTCTACAAGTATATAAATCAGTCATCGAACCCGACCGCCCGGCTAGTAAACATTGTGTCACTTCAGTGTAGAAAGGGTCTAGTGTTTACTTATCACCTGTACGTATGGGTACATGTTTCGTTGTATTATACACGTCAATGGTTTACCCTGTAGGACACTGTTATCTCGATTTATAACTCTTAACGAGAAGATATTTATATCAGCACGTTTTTTTTGTTTACATCAGGATGAATCCATGTGCACATCGATCCATCTACTTTGAAGATTGATTATGTTTGTCAGCAGCAACTTGGTGTTTTGTTAAAAATGAGAGTTACTGTTTAGCACAGTTGGTATTATACGACATTTATCGGTTTCTAATGTTTTATTTTAAATATGCTCCACCGTCGACTGTGCATAAACGATTGTCATCATTTGAACAATAATTTGTGTTTAATCATGAAAATCTATGTCTTATTAACACCAAATAATATAAAAAAAGCTTTTGGTGGATGCTAATTCAGTACTTCCTTCCATATAGGGCATAGCGACATGGGTTTCTTTTCGGGACGCAATTAATTACTTTTAATATATTTTTCTTGAAGTAAAATAATAATTTCAAACTCTTCAATAATGGTATTGGTGTAATGTAAGCAACATTTGTACCTGAAGAAAAGTACTAATTCGTTCGTTCATGTTTTTGATACAGAAAAAAATACTATGTGTTAGGGATGTAGAATCATTAAAGTCATACACGTACAGAAATTATAGACAACGCAAATCACTGTTATTTAGCTATTGGGTATTACTATTACAATTTAATATAATTATGACAATAAAGTATTATTATTACAATATAATAATATTATCACACCATATGATTCGATCTTCGTAAATATGTGTATGTATGTGTCTCATGTAAGATTATCTTGTCTGAACACAACCACGAATCTGGACTGTTAAAACAAGAAAAGGTTTCATGATTGAGTTTGAAGAACCATATAAACATGTATGAATCCATGAGAAGCGATAAACAGTTCATTTTTTATTCTCCTGAAAATAATAATATTTTTAATTAAGCACTATATTTTAGCAATAATTGACACGTAAATTTTCACTTTAAAGTGTGCATATTGATTTTAAAATCTATTACGATCTTTTTAAATCGGTGTCAGGTTCAAGTTATAATTAAGTTAAAAAGGAGCACTGGTAAAATCAATAGGCAAAGTTAACCCTAATACAAACAACGTATTCAAGTATATATAGGGTAGCACGTGTGTGACGTCTTTACAAACTCCGGCGTGATATATTTAAAGAGATAAAGCACAGGTAGAAGTAAGTAGCAATAAATATTTCGGTATCTTATCGCTATTGAAATTTGGTAGACATTCCCCATGAAATCGAGTGGGGGTTAAAATACAGCAGTGACATTGACATAGGTAGTAAATCTTCCTTACCCCATATCTGAAATCGGCACCCTATCGCATATATAAAGTACACTAAGATATGTATGACACTTCCTGGTTCATGTGTATGTGCAGTTTAAATCCAAAATGGAGACGAAAAAGATTTTCAAAGGAGACATCATCTTAATCCTGTTTTCCCTTTTTGATGCAACACAATCTGCAAGTAAGTATATATTCGTGTCTCAATTCTAGGTTAATTTTCAAACTTCTGATGTCGGAGTATACATGTATATAAAATCTTAAAAACCGGTACCTTGTTGTTTTTAAGAAAAGGCAAGATAAAACAATTACATATTTATAACGATGTTAGTAGTATGCAATGGAAGTGCATAATGTTGTTACTTACTTTTCAAAATGTAGAGGAGCCTGACGCGAATGCAAATCGCATAGTAGCAATTGGTCACCATTAACATGTCATAATTTGGTGACAATGTCTTACTGAATTGTCAAGTCTTTAAAGGAGGCGCTACCAAGTATTAAGTCAAACTAACAACGCGTAACTTTGATACAGAAATCGAAAGGATTATCATATTTTATACGTACATGAACGAAAACATGAAACTTTATTTAGGAAACGCTTGTCGGGTATTCTGATTTAGAAGGTTAAAAAACGTGACATCTTAAAATGGTGTAATATGATTGAGTCAAAAAACTGGATTGAAGAAAAGTACACATTGAATGATTTAAGATTTATAATAAACCAGGACGTGGTCCTTAAATAAATGCAGTTATCTAACTTTTGACGATTAGAAATAGAACGATTTAATGTTATAGGAAGGTGCAAATACATTATTTCTTGTGTGTCGCAATGTGTTTATCTAGACGTATGAATTGACAGATCAATTATCTACAGCAAACCGCGATGGGCGTTTGCCACATTCTGCAATAAACATATTCAAATCCGTACATATTGATAATGTTTCCAGCGTGTATTAGTGATATATAAAAAAGCTAGATAGGTTAGGAGTCCATACATTCCAGTTATAAGTAAATAAGTTAGGGTCTATACTTTCCGATTATAAGTTTCACTACCAATTCTATTGTAAATATTGATAGATAAGAATGCAGTGATATGGAAGTTTGTGTAATTTTATCTTTCTTTAGCGCCGTTGTAAGTTTTAAATGCATAGATATTGTTGTAATGAAGCCTTTAATTAACTTCGACACATAACTTGTTCGAGAATGCTACATAATGTAAATATGACCTTTATCTATTAATATCAAAATAATGCGATGTAAACAATTTCATTAATAATGTGTTTGTTTACCCGAGTTATTTTACATCTTATAACCCCTTTAGTTAACGTGGCCGTAGGGAAGCAGGCTGAGCAGAATGGTGACACCAATGAATGGGGACCGGATAGAGCTGTGGATAATTGTACAGATACAGATGTTAATAATGGTTGCTGTTCACATACCACAACTGTCGGTCGCCCTACAAATGCATATTGGGATGTGAACTTTGGGACAGTGATGACAATTAACGATATTACTATATACTACAGGGGTAAGAACAGTTAAATAAAGATTGTTACGTGACCCTTATCAGCCCTTTTCAAAGGTTGAGTTCTGGTTATGGATATGCTACCCAAATAAACTTTTAGTGTAATGTTTTTTTTTATCTCAATGACCGACATATTTACCTTATCATAAAATAAATTATTATGTAAAGACTATTACATAACAAATCACATCGTCGATATCAAGCATATGTGACCTATTTTGAGATAGTCTGTCTGATCATTCTATACGCATATTATAAAAGTCTTTAATGCGAATAATTTTTGATGTCACGAGTGGCTTCTTAAAACGCCTAGCTATTTTACAGTCTTGGTCAAGAGAAGCAATGGGAATAGAAATTTGACATCATTGCTTATTTCTGAACACTCATTATGTCATTAGAATGTTACCTGCTGTCCCCATTGCATTATACCTTAAAATGCGACTAAATCTGGGTTTCTATGGTTTCTCTTCTCACTTACCGACTTTTTTATTGTCTCTCTTGACACTGCCTCACGTTTGGATGTTAGTTGAGTGTTCGTCCATAATAGGAAAGCTTTATTTTAGGTATGTTCCCTGGACGTGAGACATTACATTTTATAACAATGGGCGTTTCTGCTCAGACACATACATCTTAATGCTATGTTGATATATTGTGACACGTTTATGATTTCCAATTAGTTTCTCCTAGCAAACAAAATTGCCTTATGTAGAGCTATGTTTCACCTTTCATATTTTTTTTTCTTTTTTTATATCAGTTTTAGCGATACATTGATATAAATACCATTTCGTTTTTAACAGTTGGATTTGCTGACCGATTTGCCGGATATCAGATTTATGTGTACAATACCACAGGTGTTTCACCGACACTATGTTACTCGGACATGAGTAGTGATATCAGTGATGTAAAGTTGACGGTGACACACCAGTGCCCTTATGTAACTCGATATGTAAAAGTATACAACTACAGAGTCAACCCTAAACGTCAGTATTGGTATAGTGATGATGCAATACTGGAACTTTGTGAGGTACAGGTCTGGGGTGAGTATGATTATTATAATATAACTTAGATATACTTGTTATGTTTATAATATGTATAATAAACTGTCTCTACTACAAATTTGTGTTAATAGTTTTCAATTATATCACCGACACCTTGCACTCAACATACAAGGAAAAATGCAACCCAAGGTGTTCATTGAAAGGCGTATAAAAAGATTTATAAAAGAAAAGCCCCGGACATAATTCATTAAATAATGCCGAATATTACCAAAGATATTTTAACGCATATATTCAAATTCTTTTTGTAATATACAGAAGGTACATGACCACCAAAACCTCCACCAATGATTTCACTCACACATTCGCGGTGTCATTGGCATAAAGTAGTGTTTCTAGAATTGTCTACTTTAGGTAAGTTGTATAGTACCACCTATTCTGACTATTGTTTTGATACTTTCCTAAAGGGTGTCAGGTTGGGAGGTACGGTGATGGTAACTGTGACAGTGCGTGTTCCAGGGACTGTCTCGGCGGTAATTGCAATGCTACAAATGGGGACTGTTTCTGTGAGTAATATTATATCCAAATGTGTTAATAGCAACCATGTTAAATTGAATATTTGGACGATATTATCGACACCAAAAAAATGATGATTATGATCTAAATAAGTTAAAATTTATTATTATCAACATATTACAGCATAAAAACGCAGTGATATTACTTTCGAATGTTTACTTTTTATTTCATTTATTAGTTTTTACTTCATCTTTTTTCTATATCAATACAACATATGTCTTGACACAGATGATAAACTAATATGAATTTGAACATAGAAAATTCAATGAATTATGTCATAGCCTTTTGCTATTAACAAGTCGAAAAAAAAACAATTAAAGAAATAGGAAACACTGGTACTTTTTATTTTTTATCAATTTTGTTATAATCCATGTATTTCCCACTACAGAGGTCAATACCTCAATAAACTCAATAAACAACAGCCATGCAATCGAAAAATAGCCGCGTTAATAATGCCATCACCTTACAATAATGAAGAGAATGAAATATAGAAATGCCACAAATTGCTGTGGTGATTTTTTCTTGTCATAACATGTTTCCATCCTTTACACTTGGACTGTAAAAACAAGTATAACAGTTCAATGATATTATGTATGGGATGTTTTACAAGAGGGATTTTAACATATCGGTCATTGTTGTCATCTCCACAGATTGTGTTCCTCAAAAGTACGGTTATAAATGTGAAAACAACTGTTCCATAAATTGTCTGAACCAGATCTGTGAAAGAGATACTGGGAATTGTAATGGTAAGTTTATTTTAAAAGCAAATCGTGATATCTGTTTTAATAAAAATAAATAATGTCGTGAACAATATCACTATGCTGTCAGACTGTTTTATTGATTTCGGAGCATTTAGCTTGAGTAAATGTTTATGGTGAATTTTGTTATCTTGGTTCATATCAATTTGATATAGAAATACAATGCAACCCTTTTTTTCCCATAGCATGTTTGGCCCCGGTTAATGAATGGTACAAAATCAATGTAATTAAGCCATTGATGACTTAAATCCAAAACCGATTTTCATATTTCATATTTCATCATAAGTTGTTTTTATTTTATGAAAAACTGTTTCAATTTAACAATTCAATTTTTATCACAATGTGTAGATTGTGTTCCTACGAAATTTGGTACGCAGTGTAATGAAGACTGTTCTGTGAACTGTTTGGACCGGTTTTGTGAGAGGAAAACTGGGACCTGCATTGGTGAGCTTTGCTAAATCATACCTGTGTGTGGTATTATATATCATTATATTTTAATTAAGATATATCTAGTGTAAGATTTGGATATTCTATTTAATAATTTTACAAATTATGCAGTATGGGGATGCAACAAATCACATGATATGTTATATGGTTGGCACGGCGTGTTATAAATGTATGTAGGTAACAAAGAAGCCCATTTCTTAAATTGAATTCAGTTGAACATTCACTGTATGTACATGTAATCCAATCTTTGAATTGTGATCATCTAAACAGACTGTGTTCCCAAGAAGTTCGGACGTAAATGCGATGAGTCCTGTTCTGTGAATTGTTTGAACCAACTTTGTGAGAGAGATAATGGTACCTGCAATGGTAAGGACAAATTCGGTAGAGGAGAGAGTTTACATGTTAGTAATGCCAATTAAGTTATGAAAAAATATCGGAAATAGTGACATGTTGTCTCAGTGAAACATTTGTTTAGTACTTGTAAAACTACGCTCTAGTTATTCAGAAAAAATGGCGGTATGGAATAAGTAAACATTTACGATTTAATGAATCATGATAATTGCAAGTCTGTTCTGTAGACAGATGCGTAGTAATGTTTTGAACCATATTATTAATTAAGCAATATACGTTTGATCAGAAACAAACGCAAATTTTATTTAGATTACAGCCACGTAATATGATAGTCATGATTTATATATTTTTTTCAGAATGTGTTATTGGACGTTACGGCAAATTTTGTGAATCGAAATGTTCTGCATATTGCAATAATACGTGTGCCAAGGATACCGGACATTGTTTGGGTGAGACGTTGCTTTATGTTATACATATTTAAACGCTTAGGGCATGTACAGACAGTGAAAATGAAGCAACGTTTAAATCAGCTCATAATGAATATAGTGTCTACGGTTATGTTTCCCCGTAAGTTAAAGGAATGTCATCACAGTTTAATGATTGGGATTACTTTTTAATATAATTATTATCTTGGGGAAAATGTATCGGTTATTTAATTATGTGTTGTAAATTGATTTATCTATGGATATCTCTTACAATATCTTACTCATTAATTAAAAACGAAAAAAATAGAAATAGAAACATCAAGAAATGTACTTATACATAAGTGGTAATTTGCACAGGGTGTATCGATGGCAAGTATGGTTCAACATGTGACCTAATCTGTCCTGGAATTTGTAAGACGTGCACACAAGGCAATGGGGATTGCATCGGCGAGTTTATGATTAATTAGTCTCTGTAGATGGATGACTGAATTATTGTAGCGAAAATGATATTTGGCAAAATAATTATTCAAATAATTCATATTCAGTATCCGTTGTAATGAGCATTTTCATCTCATAAGGTGAAATATGACGTCACTGTTTTCAGTGCCGTCACTGATTAGCTGAAAAAACGGGTAATAATATAAAAGAAACAAGGATATCTCATGTTTGAAATTTCGCTGGATAAGATTGAATCATAAGGTTTAAAACATTTATATAATTTATGTCATGAGCTTGCAATCTATTGAAGCTAATCCTTAAATAATCCAAGCTTGAATTTCGAAATTTAAATTTCAGAAGAATGTTACGTGAAAAATCAAGTTAATAGTAATTTTCCCTTTTACAATTTCTTAAGCAAGTCTGACTTTATGATAATTTAGGAAAGCAGAACGTCCTTACCGAAATGCAATGATGAAAATACTTTTTTGATGTTGATCAAATGCTATGATATAATGCTGATACATTGTAATATAAATACATCAGCAAGAGGACGTTACGGCGAATGGTAATTAAATATTTTAAAAGTAAATGATTCTACGCTTCAGCTTAGAGACATTTTCATATCTAATATATGATGCTTACCTTTTAAAGTTAATGATTATGGTATTTTGTGGTAAAAGTTAATTCTCACGAAATAGCTATATGCTAAAAATGCGTCTTACTAATTAGTATAACAACTTTTCAAAACATGACTTCACTGTCATTTAGATTTTAAATATAGCATTGTGTATCATTGTTCCATAATGCAAATCGCTATTGGAGTGTGTGATTCTGCCATATTCGTGATATTAATTTACTTTTATAGAATGCACAACAGGACGATACGGGGATAGTTGTGAACTTGAGTGCCCGAACAACTGTCAGGGGGAATGTGACAAAGTCACTGGACATTGTACTGGTAAGTCTATACTTACTATTCACAATATGTATTGGTTGATGTTAAGCCAGTCTCGAATCCTGTTGGATATTATAATATCATCTTGGTCATCAATGGTCATATGTTGTGATAAACTAACGACAGACTGCATGGGTAGGTTTAGTAATGGGTTGGAATTGTAATTATACACATCTGGTCACTTCTAAGTAATACTTTAATAAGGTATATCGGATTATCTGGGACGACCATTGCTGACCAGATAGCTAAATCGGTAAAGTGCCTGGTTAGGTGTCATGTTCGGACCTTAGTCCGACCTCTACATGTTTTCAACTCCTGTTGCTTAAATAAAACAGGAGGTCGATGGCCTCGTACCTACATCCTGGAAAGGTAAACCAGACTAATGAAATAAACTGTCCAGTACTTTTTTTAAAGAACAAAAGGACTTGGTTCCAATTAGCATTACCTCAGACGCTAGATTATGTACATCTATATTCAATCTGCTTCCAATGTCAACAAAAGTATACGTCTTGTAAAATGCATAAAACTTTGAAATTGATGGCGATAAAAAAAAGACGTAGCTCGTGGACTAGCATTACAGTATATATTTTATAGTTATTGGAGAAATATCGTTCAGCGCCACATTTACGCAATAATGCTGTCGGTTCGAATTCGTTAACAATAAAATTAATGTTTTTTAATATTTGTTATATATTAAATAACAAATTAGTTACAGGGTTTTTCATATTAACATAGAAGTTATAATCAATGCGCATTAATGAACTTAGGAAGGGAGTGAATGTCCATTTCTGGAAGAGCGCGAGGCTTAACATTGAAATATATTAAGTAATACTCAAATCACTCTAGCTAGGTCTCTCTAAGCTTAATATAAAAGTGGAATGGATAATGATTTAATTACATAAGGGACACATCCTGACTGCAAGATACCCAACCTGTGGTTAGCTCATTTATACGGATCAAGTTTGTCTGTAAACAGGGTTATCGACTTAGTGTTTTCCGTAACTTTATTAGAAGTCATAATGATGTTTGAAAAATATGAAATCTTATTTTTAAATACGTTTTGAAAAAAAAATGGTGAAATGTTAAATGGGGATATACTTAATATCACCTCATATACATGCAAATGTGTTGAAGTTCCCTTTTTTCCCCGTAATTGCAAATTCCCCATGATCATGATGATGAACAAAAATGTACAAATGAAAGCTTTCGCGGTAACGTACATCTCTATATATACATAATATATAATATAATCATCATCGGAGTACATTTTCAATAGGAAATTCAAATAATATCTTTGGATCAACAACACATAATGAATATGATACATTGTGTCTTAACTAATTATGACATATCAATTTAACACATTTTAACAAAGGAAACCAATCTTATCCGGGCTGTTATCTCACGATCTACTGCACCCGATCGCCTAGCCAAACATGCCTGCATAAGTCAGAGTCCCGGATAGGACACAAGTCAATGAATAATCTTCCTTTATTAAATTGTGTCCCTTTGTATGTAATAATATATATACATACGTTTGACTGCAGAATGCAATGATGGATTTTACGGAGAGGAATGCTCAATGGCGTGTAGCAGATGTACAGAATGTCATCAAAGCAATGGTGAATGCATTGGTAAGGTCATGTCTTATAGTAAGAAGGAAATTGACATTGTGTAGACTATGCCTGCTGCTAAGTAAACCATCTTTGTGTATAAAATGGTTCTTATTATATTATTACATATATTTGCCAACAGATAACCTTAAGTTCACACTTTTGTACTATAAACAAAGTTGAATTTAATGTTGTCATTTATATAATTCAAATAAATGACATTATTCACTTTCACAGGTTTTTGTTATTGATAACTATTTTATCACGCTGACCACATCCTTTGTAAGTCATTGATGCATGTATAATTATCATTTTCTCTTGTCTGGACAGAATGCGTGTCAGGATATTACGGTCAGAAATGTAACGTGTCATGTGGTCATTGTGCTAGCTGCCATAGAGTCAATGGTTCCTGTCTATCATCGTGTGATGCTGGTTATCAACGTGAAGGCCATTTTTGCAAAATAAGTAATAATAATTTCCAAATGTATTTGAATACAAATTAAGTATCCAGACAAAATGCTCTTCAGAATATTACAAATCAATACTTTATTAATAAATAATTAATTTCTACAACTAATTTTACGTAATGATATGGTTCAAACATTAGAAAAGTAGACTCGAATACCTCTACATCGATGTACAAGTTTTTTGGTTTGTTTTGTTAGAGTTTAATTTCAATGTATTCCTTCCAATAATCCTAGCCCAGACACCAGATACCTCAACATCAGATGCAGGTGCCATAGCAGGGATAGTTGTGGGGGTGCTTGTTGTTGCTGCCGTTGCCATCGTTATTGTCATCTTCTTCAGGAGGTAACACATATACCATAATGGCTATAGGACATTATCAACACTAGGGGAAACACGATTTATGTGTTATAGTTTTGTTTAGTTTTAGATGGATACAAATGTCTATAATGATACGAGTTACGTGTGTAGTTAACAAACAAAACAATGTCGGAATTTCTTTCTTTTCTGTTTGTCGTTTAAAGCTTCAAAATAAAATTTTATTCATAGTTCATTTAATATTACAGAAGTCATCTCACTCAGGGGGAAATTCAGTCAACTCACAACCAAACATGTATATATATAATGCAATTTCCATACTTTTACATTTCATCATTTAACTTTGAGCTTTTTTTAATGAACATATATCCTTATACACATATAATAATGCCCAACTACTATTTTTATATTGATGTTTACATCGGATTTTTCATTTTTCATTTGATTTTTCAATTTTCGGCTGATTTATTGTTTTACAAAAAACTAAAAGGTGAAGAAAATATCTTATATTCAATCAAGTGACGCATGTTCTGTTCCAAAATCGTAATCATAATTATTTTTTTTGGTTCGTACGAGCGTATATTGGATAACTTATTATACGTGCAATTGAAATAAGGAGTGGAACTTTTTCTAACGAGAACCAAACTCAATTCTGTTGGGTTCTGTGACAGTTTAGTCCATTAACTGTGTATTGATGTTGTTATGCCTATGATTTCTACAGACGGCGATTCGCTGCTGGTAAACAGGAACCTAATAGTACCAGCAATGTTAACAAGGGAAACACTTACAGGGAGCATACCGAAAACGGGGATCAGCACATGAAATATAGAAAAACGCAGAAAAAGGTTCACAGAAACACACCAGGTAACACATGTCATTATGTGGCTAGCCACATGGTCGCTACCGGCGACTGCATTAACACTAGGTCGATAGTTATTTCCAAGGCAACCCATTATTTCAAAAAATTATAATTTAAATAGTGGTTCCCCATCAGGTGATTTCTGTTTATCATATTCATCAAACTCTCGTTAGTTAATTTTTGAATTTTAGAAAGGAACGAGTTTTAACGAGCGTCTTTTGAAAATTTTAAAATGAACTAAGGAAAATTCAGATAGACATGATAAAATAACAGGTACGGGTAAGGACACTTATTTATCCCATAACTTAACTCTATATTGATACCGTTGTGACCATTCCTCGTCTTCACTCATGGACAATTATCACCACACAATGTGTTATGATATATTTATGCCGTAATATATAATGCCTAAATACTTTGGATATGCAATTTACTGTTACGCAGAAAATACAATGCTATTTAAGAGACTCTGCACTATGAAATGTAGTGAAAAGTTGAAAGCCAATCGGAATCAAGAGATGTAGGAGTTGAGCAATCAGAGGCACCGTAGGTATTTACACACTGAGTGTGTAAACATAAACGATTACCAACTGCTATGGAATTGATCACGTGGTTTTTCCATTGTAAAACATGCATAGTTATGGGATAAAGGCCCTTCTCATCATATATGTATAATTTAATTATGAACTGATATAATTAATTCAGTATCACGAATATATATGCAACAGCCACTTAAATTTGGCTAAATTCAGGGCGGGCTGAAAACAAATTATACTTATTAATAATTAAATACAATTTATCTTTCTTCTATGCCTCTATGACTTAAAAAAAGATGTGTTCAGTTTGTAAAAAAGCTTAATAATGATAGAAAGTGAATAATGTCATTAATTTGAGATATCAATGACGGCTAAAACTCAACACCATTTTTAGTACAAAAGATACAACAGCACAATAAGAACCCCCTTTAGACAAAGATGGGACTTAACATGAACCAATATTTAACAGCGCCATTAGATATCTGTCTAACTCTCCGCTAATATCCCTGATCCATGCCTGAGCATGTGCAGTCAAGCTAATTGAACTGTGGCTTTCTATATACGAGTTACTTCCCTTGTCACTCAAGCATTATGTCTCTACCTCCCTTATCCGGTTTGGTTTGAATGGTTTGACTAAATTTGATCATAGCTAAGTTTATTTGTGTTATAACATATAATACTTTTTTTGAAACATATTATATTGTATATAAATCAGGCTGCAGGAAAAGTTATATAAAACCTCTCCAAAAACAAGAAAATTACAATATCATGTCTCAGACTTAAATGAATAGCTTCCTTTTTGACAGATCCCGATAGAGATCACACAGATTCCGCCAATGTATATCTAAACATCGAGGAGGTCAGCAGGAAGTCTGGACCTGGTGATAACGTCTACTACAACAATTCTAGTCCTATGGGGATCCCTATCTCTGATCTCAAATCAATGGTCGAAACGAAACTACAAAACAAGGCAAAGGCTTTCGAAAATGAATACAAGGTCAGTTCCAATGTCTACAACATCGGTTGTCTGTTTCTATTTGATTTTCCAAACAACGTTTTGACTTTGATTTGCGAAATGTATATTTTTGCCATATTTAAAATGTTTTATGGGGTATTCTTCTATCGGCTTTGCAACATGTGTTTTTGCATAATGTAAGGATGTTTAAGAGCGTTAAGAAAAAGTTCTTCATGTATCACCAGTCAGATACAAGTTACTGAGCTTTTATAGGGAATTTTCCACTTGTATAATAACTGATATCGCTGTCATTGAATATATGTTATGAATTCGGAAAAAAAGAACAATATAGAAATGAGAATTGGTCTAGGAGATTTTAAAATGAATATCTTGGATTTCTTTGTGAAAGTCTATACCATCTGGGGCTCTGCACGATCACGACATTGGCAAGCTAAATCAGAACAAGGCAAAGAATAGATTTAAGTCTACGTTCCCTTGTAAGTATAGATAGGCAAATAGATATATCAAAATAAGACAATATATATATTAAAATTTACGTTCCCTTGTAAATGTACCAAGGCAACCAAGAAATATCAGAACAACATAACAGATGTAACAAAGTTTACTTTATAATATAAGTTTAACAAAACAAGCTCAAACCAAGACAAAGAATATATATAAATCCGCATTCATATTTCTATACATCGTGTAAGTATACCGAGTTCAGCTAGATCAGAACATGTTCACGTTTCCTTTTGTCAAATAAAAATTCCATAATCGTCATTTTTGAAAACATTTAGATTTTTTAATATGTAAATCTAGTTAGCAACTTAATTTGCTGTAATATTGTATGAATTATCTGACTATTTGTTCTTATGACTTTTTCGTTTGTATCGTTTATAACTTTTATTTATTATCGCATCTGTGACTTTCCTTTTCAGACGACCATTCCCGTGTAGTCCTTGAAACAGTTGGAAAAGATCCTCACTCAGACTACATTAACGCCAACTACATCGACGTCGGTTTTGCTTGCTTTAATTTTTATTTTGCTACTTTATTTGATGGAAAATGCAGCTTACCTGATCTTCGGAAGTGCATTGACTTTTTGATTTACTTAATAGGTTTTAAATTACACTGTTTGACAATTTTATCACATATTTTGTTTTTCAATATCAATGAAAAATGTTGTCTTGCTTTATGTTTCGAAATAAAACTGATTGATTAGTTTTATTTTTCATTTTTGACAAGTTTAACAAATTCTTGTAGAGAGATATGATAAGATATATTTTCAAAAATTCAATTTTGTTCAATTAGTGTTATACATTGTGCTCGATTGGATTGGATACAATACTAAATGCAGTCTATTTTGCAGAGTGTAACAAAGTCCGCGGAATATATTGCAACACAAGGTAATACTGCATATATTTGTATGCACAACTGTAACTTTTGCGTATGCGACATAAACTATTCCTTATCAAACAGTCACAATTCCATTATATATATATATATTTGTTTTGAAATATGAAATATGGTTCTATTAACCGGGACATCTGAGGGATGGGGGATGATGGAAAACAATTCAGACGTGATATTACATGTTACAGGACCACGACCCGGTACTGTTAACGATTTCTGGAGGATGATCTGGCAACTCAACACAGGAAAAATCGTTATGTTGACCAATCTCATAGAAGGAGGCAGGGTAGGTATAAATCTTAGTACAGGAAGATATTTTGATATTATTTTATTTTATTTTTTTAATTGCATGTTTGAATAAGATTCGGTAATACTCGATCAAAGTTTTACACTCATGTTATTTTAGCCGAAGTGTGACAAGTACTGGCCAGATGAAGGACAACCGCTGACCACAACAAACTTCAACATCATACTGGACAGGGAACGGTCATATGCCTTTTATATCATTCGAGACCTTACTGTTACAGAGAAGAAGGTAAACTGTCCATTGAACTACATAATATATAGCTTTTATAAATAATACGTAAACTACAAAACATATTTCGCCTCGCACTTTCACCTTTTTTCGTCTGTAAATACCTTTTGTCCCAAGCAGAAATTTTAGTTAAGGACTACAGTTGGTAGGTGTGTTACAAAATTGATATTTGATTTGTTCTAATATCTTGCTGTGGTAATATCGCGACAATTTGCAGCATATATTATATAATTAGATGTAAATCAATTTGAGTAAGAGTTAGGTGGCTATGATTTGAAACATCGCAAGACCCATTTGCTGATCACTTTAAACGATACAGAACGTGTTGGTTGATTATAATTAACAAGTATCCCTGATGAAAAAAAAATGATGAAGTTATTGTGATATATACCGGTATCTTATACCATATCAGATATGTTCATATGATTTTGAAATTCATTTGTAGTATCAATTTCCTTTGTACCTATTAAATGCCTACAGTTTTAGATGTTAAATCAATACCAATCCATATTATTCTTAAAACAGACGAAGACAGTAAGACCGATACATCAGTTTCATTACACCACGTGGCCAGACCACGGGACCCCTGACCCAAACGAACTCATCGTCTTTCATCGACGCGTGAAGAACTACGAGGCTAGATTGACAGGAAAAATGGTTGCCCACTGCAGGTATTGAGGAGGACTTATCCAATAGTCATTATTTATATATGTCGTATTGTTGTTTTCTTTGCAATTTCAACAATTTTCTATGCCATCAATTGATATTTTCAATGCTTTTTTTATCTTTTGGCAGTGAATTAAGATTGTTATAGTGCTAAGGATCTATTCACTTCATTCGAATTTTTTGACAGTGCTGGTATTGGTAGGACGGGAACCTTCCTGGCCCTGGACGCTCTCCTGGATTACGGGAAAGAAACTGGAAATGTTGACGTCTTACAATACATTAAAATCATGCGGAAGGATAGAGTCAACATGGTTCAAACCGCTGTAAGTAAAATGTATAGTCTGAACAGCTCTCAATTTATTAACAATTTCAAACAGATGATGTCAGTTCTAAAATATTAAACAAATCTTTCCTTTTGGTAGATTTTTTGTAAGCAAATAAACTAATATAACAAATGTGTTAACATTTGGTCATGGACACGTTCACATCCTTCAGCAATTGTAGATGGTTTACGGGTGTCTGTTACTAATCTAATATTTCTCGCAATCTTCATTGGAATACAAAATGAATTCGCGTAATGTCTCTTACTGCCAATCATGCATTCACATATGCATTTTAAAATAATCTCTTTGAATTTGTAACTATAAAGTTTACCTTTATTTACATCGATTGCTGAACAAGTTATACAACTTATGCAAATCACGTTCAATGACCCGGATGTAAACGCAAGGCATGCATAAACACCACTTGATCTTTTCACGTTCGTGTCAAGGATCAAATCCCGGTCGGCTAGGTTAAAAACCGAGTGACGTATCTATCACACTATCCGATGAATCTGTGTCCGAGCTCACTCGAACACATACTACAACATTTGTATCTTGAGAAAATCGAATGATTTGCAGTAATTAGTAAATGTTTAATTGAAAATAATTTCTCGCCTTTATACCAAATACTACACTTAATATTCGTCGTGTTTACCTTTCAGGAACAATACATAGCTGTACATCAGCTTCTTATAGAAGCCTTCGAAATGCCAGACACTCTGATTCCAAGAATGAAGTTCCAAGGAATACTTCGTGCTCTCACCAATGGTGGTCCTGCCAATCAAACAAAGATCAGAAAGGAATATCAGGTAACATAATAGTGTTATAGTAATCAAAAGGTGAAATAATTGGTTGTTAAACACACCTAGGATGTGATGGTCTGAGAGGAATTGCTGATTAGTCTAGCTAACCATTCAGCCATAAGGCATATTTGACATTTATATCACACTGGGTTATCCCAGCAATAGATAGCAATAGACAAAATCACGAAATATAACAGGACACATTGCAAATATCACTAGCATTAAACATGATTGGTTTTAATTAAAACACACTCGGTCATTATTACTTTTTTTAATTCAGCTGATACAAAGTACAAAACCAAATTACAGCGAGGCGGACTATAAGACAGCCTTACTACCGTCTAACAAGATGAAGAACCAGACTCTGTCCGTTCTAGCAGGTAGCTTAACATTCTACACAAAATTAACTAGCCTATACTTATAATTGATTGCATAAAAATGTGAATATTAATGTAATAGTGTTATGTATCAAACGAAATAACAAAAATATATATATATCATTTGATTTCGACAGTTATATCGTTGCATAGAGCATACAACGTTTCCATATTACAAAAAACATTAGTTGAAAGGTAATATTAGAAACTATCTAAAACTGTATTACTTGCTTTTGTCATTGTAGGTGATGATTTCAGAGTATATCTGCTTTCACACGATATTGATAGGACAGACTATATAAATGCAGTGTCCGTACCTGTGAGTATTTTAGGCGATGTTTAGTGTGAATGAAAACCATTATATTGGGTGTCCGGATCTATTTGTTAATATGAATTGAAGCGTTATTTTGAGCTAATAAAATCAATTATTGATAACATAAAAGTAACATATTAACATCATATAACGTAATGTCCGTCACACATTTTCAGCGAAACGTTATTGTTGCGTTCGGATCTTTGGTTTTATCTTTCAATTTTATTTAAGTCTTACACGTCGAAGACTGGGTACATCGTCACTCAGACTCCCCTGGAGGACACCGTGGTGGACCTGTTGACGATGATAATGGACCACAACTGTCAAACACTCGTGGTCATTGACACGGACGCCATTGTAAGTGTCTTGTACGCATAGTGTACGCATAATATACTTTGTAAAACAAACTGGAAGTCACACTGCTAATGCAAATGTATGACCAAATGAGTATTTAGATGAATATAATATATGAAAAAAACAATACTATAGTCTTATGGATCATTATTTATACTACCTAGTCCAAAAGCAGACGTTGATGATTCAAATATACTTAACAATATTATAAATATCTGAATTATGATGTATGGATTGCTATTCGATCGTGAAGGATCGATATGAAATATCATTATCATTAATTTCAGAACTGGCTTCCGGATGAAAACTCCGAAGACAAATGGATTGGAGAGTTTAGACTGGAACGTAAAGAAGCAACTACTACAATATCGAATGTCGATGTACACGATATCGCGATTGAAAGCGCAGTATGTATATGTGTACCTGCCTCTGAAATATAATATAGATAATAATAATAATTTCTTTTCCTAAATATCTTATAAACAACGGCACAGTAAAATGAAAAATGATTTATTCGTTTTTTCACAGGTAAATCATGCTAATTTCAAACGCGTCATGACAAAAAAAGTCGGTTCATCGGATCTTAAAAAAAGCTGTATCGCCTCGTATAGAGTATTCTAATGGTTTACACCTTCATTTGAACTAGTCTTACAACTACCGTTCAGACAGTATGGAAATAATGATGGTGGTACTATGAACATTACTCAAAACAGCTATTAATATTTCATGTTTTTGTCTCAACGTCTAAGTAATTATTCGTCACACGTGTATAAAAATCAGTTAGAAAACTACCAACCGTTTTAACCGATTTCGGCTAATTAAATATCGGCAAAATTCCTGCAGATTAACTAAAGATATTTCTCAAACAATTAATTGACCTGTGTCATGGTTAACCAATTGGATACACTCAATTTTTGTGCGCGCACTAACCTTACGAGTAGGAAGAATGTGTAATCGCGTAGCGCTTTCTCTTAGCTATAATTTTGTAGCTCAATAGACTTCTAGACAGAAAATGGTGTCTTATTTATAAGGTATAGTAGGCCGGGTAAGTATATTAGTTCTAGGCGTTCTCTATGACATTATCAAAAAAAATGCAATCAACAGACCCATGTCCATGTCGCGATTGTAATGTTTCCTTTTTCACTACTACTGTCCTCATTGTATTTGTATGATGAAGAAACATCGTCTTTCTATACCGTATGGCTGTGGAAATCACACCGCTCGGGGGAATTCATGTATGTCAAACACACGGAAAAGTATCGGATTGGATGTTCATTAATTATTCTGTTGGGTTGTCATTCCGTTGCCACATCGTCAAAAGAGGAAACGACTGAATTAATCTATTTAATAGACACATACATCTTACTAATAAATCAGTAAACCTCTACGACGTTCGTTGTTTCTTTTTCAGTCGTTTTTTTCTGTTTGTTTTGGTCGATTCAAACATTAATAGAAGATAGCATTTCATCTTCCTTATTATGTTCCCTTTTAGGAGAAGAGTTTCACTACCACAATTCGAGTGTTCCACATGAATGACTGGGATAGAGACTCTCCAGTCCCACAGGGTTCGTCAGTGTTGCTTCAGTTGATGGAGTTAGTTGACAGCCGACGTAAATCAGACGACACCAAAACAACAGTTGTCATGTGTCGGTATGTAATATTCACAAATAATAAATGATAGATTTGCGTTATCCGAAATAAAAATTGTTTGGCTATATTTTATTTTTTAAATAGTTTGCAACTTTAAATTCCTCTCATTATTAGCGAGTTAGAAAAAGTAAATCATCAGTTAAATTGTTCTAAGACTCCAACGCACCATATTCCAGCATGCCATACTAATATACAGAGTTGAAGAGTATACTAAATTTACATGAATTACTGTGATGTTACAGAGACGGGTACTCGCAGAGTTTTATATTCTCCATATTAACTTATATAAGGAGCCGTGATAACCGAGAAGTGAAAATTATTGTCTGAAGTTTTTTCACTTCCATGTTTTCGTGTGAATGTAGAGCAACTGTCAGACGCTAACGCTATATTATTGTTATGTTGGTTTAAGAAATCAATTTTAAATGGCGTATAAAGAGCATGCTGGTTAATGATTTTAGATATACTTTCTAAACATTTTCAAAGGCTCATCGATATCATATACATGTAATTCATATCAGGGAAGAACAAATAAGTTTTTTATAATGTTACAGAGATGGGTATTCCCAGAGTGGACTGTTCTGCTGTATCAGCAATGCCAGAGACCAAATGAAGTGTGACGAAGAGGTAGATATCTATCAGATCTCACGTCAGCTGCTCGTACGACGTCCGGAGTTTTTAACCAATTGTGTAAGTAATTACATATATATGGTTTCCCAAGCATACAACAAATGGTATTTTCCTGAAAGGTTTAAAACTACTCTTTTTTTTCGGAATATATAAAAATGTTAAATAGAATAACAATAAAACATTTGCATGAAAATTCAAATTAATTACACGGTACAAACTGTACTACGCATATTTCATGAATGTTATATTGTGAATTTTAGATGTCAATTTATTTATCAACTATTATATAAAGCACTCAACACAAGTTCCACAAGTTCATTTATATTTCTGTTCCACTAATTATAACACTAACATACGAGCTTTATGACTTTGCAGGAACAGTACCAGTGCTGTTACAGTATGATCAAAGACTATATCGACACGACAAATGTCTATGTAAACTAGTCATGGAACATCTACATGACTCATGCTTTGGAATTGGAATACCGTGTATGTCTTGATGTTACATCTGGGTCAAATTCCATACTCCACAAACCTCGTTTTACCAAACGTCATTGACCTGTTTATCATCAGCATTGGAATCCTAGATATTGATTGTTTGCGAATCGTGGTCGTTCTTTCCCATATAGTACTACAACAAGGCATTTAAGCCATCAAGTGAAACACAGAATATTAAATGATTTAATCAAATTATTTTTTTTAAATAGCAACGACAATTTATTTACGACCAAGGTAGTTAATTAGTGTATTGTTAAATTGTTAATCTGATATGTAGTATAGATAGTTCAATATGATTCGTGTTCACGCTCAGTGGTAATTGAATGAGAGACAATAGTTCTGAACAATATTCATATATTCTTTTATAGAAACAAATTATTGAAACAAATATAACTGCAATATTACAAAGACTTTAGTGCTTGTCAATTGCTCCTCACCTGTATTAGAGTATTAAAACAAACTTCCAAATTTCCTATCGATATGTGCAGCGGTTATAACCGTCACACATGCGGAAGTGATTATCTGAGTGTAATAACAACAATTAAAATCATTGAAAGTTTATTTGCAAACCAAACATATGCATAATAATATACATACAATAATTATTATGTTATACAATTTGTACCAGGTGAATACATGATTTTTACAGACGTAAGTACAGTAATGTTATGTTTAAATCTATAAATAATTTAGCAGAACATATCTGATAAATGTGTGTTACATAAGTTTTAGAGATGTAAGCACAGTAATGTTTTTATATATCCATACATAACTTTGCAGTACAAATATAATGAAAGTGTTTGCCATGATTTTACCGACGTGAGTACAGTAATGTCCTGTTTTATCCGTACATCACTTGGCAGTGCAAATTTGAGGAAAATATTAGATTAGTTTTACAGATGTAATTGCAATAATGTTTTTTTTTATATATATATATCCATACATAGTACAAATATGATGAATGTGTGTGACGCTGGTCAGGTACATGTACCTTCATACTTAGGACAAATGGTTTCATGATAAAATCCTTTTGTTTATAAATGAATATTTCGATTTAAATAATGAATATTGAATATCATATGTAAATGCTTTTAGTACCCATTTAAAATCTCTTAAAAAAATCTTTTGGATGGATAATAATATAAGAAAATACCATATCAGGTACAATAGCGTTATATTCACGTCACATTTTATTACATATCTCAAGCATTTTTGAAACATCTTTAATTTAAAAAAATAGAACGCTCCTTGTTTTTATTTTCAGATACATTTGAAATATTTTCGCTCTATAATACTTTCATTAAACAGAGGAAAATTATATAAATACACTTAACAAAACTTAGGTGTTAATTTCTTCTTAATTTCTTCATAATTTCGTGCGCAAAAATTATAGAAAAAGATCTTACAAAAATATCTAAAATAACCGAAGATAGATTATACAGATTTTCTTACGAAAATTTACAAAACATTTTTCTGCTTAACAAAGATTTATGGAACTGTACAAAAACCCAAACAGATGCACCAAAGGTTAGTTAAAATACATCAAATATATTGTAAAGATATGACGTGTCCTGATGTTTAGAGTCGTGACGGTATGGTGTATGTATCTTTCATCTTATCCATTGTTGATAATATTGATAATAAGTCTGATATACATAGATATAACACGATTATATATTTTATATACATCAGTCTCGAGTTTTTGTTTTTTTGTTTTTCATATATAAATCTGTTGTTTTTAATTTTTGTTTCATATATAATTCTCGAGGTTTTTCAGGTTTTTTTTCATTTAAATCTAGAGTTTTTTCTCTCTATTTTTCATTTATAAGTCTGGATTTTTTTTTTTTTTTTACTTTTTTCATATTAGTCTTGAAGTTAGTTTTTCTCTTTTTTACATAATTATTCAATTGTATGTATCAAATAATTCCATAGCTTTGTTTATTTGACAGATCCATACATTCGCATTGATATGTATTAACAGTTGATATGATTGACCTTTTATTTGTTCTCATAGGTATCATATGCCTTTCTTCACTAATATGGAATGGACAACCAATTAACATTTTAACGCTGCATGTGGATACTCCTCTTATCCTGTTGTCTAATTAGATTATCACATTACAATATGTGTACAAACATGTTATATTAAAAAATTCCGAGTAAAGTTCTAATTAAATGATATACTAATATGCAAATACCTTTCATCTAGTCCTCTTGAGTCAGCATTTTATGCAATTTGGCGTTTTGTCCCATAATCACAGGATTTATAATGAAAGAATGGTATTTTAAATGAAAATAAAACGTGAATTTTTAATTGAAATTTTATGTCATTGTTATTTGTTCTTATACATAGCTCGCGGATGGACTGCCTAATACAATCAAAACAATACAAATATGCGAATGTGTTTAATTGCATGATACAATGCGAGTTAACTATAACGCATTTCAGTAAAAAAAAATCATTCCTTGCCTCTAACCATACTAGAAATCTGCCATTTCGTACACGTTAGAATTCCCTACAGGACTGTGGTCAATAGATGTATATTCCTTTTCCTGTACGGTATGAACTGAAAAAAAAAAAAAACATTGGTAAAGGGGAAAATTAAATGAACAATAAATCAACGCATCACTACAGAAAAGACTAACTAAGAGAGTATTTGGTGCGAGACGGGATATCTATAAGTTTTTCTTTCTTTATTAACAAATTAGTATGCACACTACAATGTATGCATATAAATATGAAGTGAATCAATAATCAATACGTTCGTTATGCTTTTGTATGCTTTGATTAAAAAAGTAAAATAACGTAATGGTGAATTTGCAAGAAAATGAAGTATTATGTAGTCAAACGATAAGGATAGTTCCAATACCCAGTCATCTTTTATATAATGATTTGTGTCAAAACTGCGTAGTTGATTCTTACCAGTCCCTGTGTCCGCGTTTTTCTGTTCCACTGTATTTCTGATGTTCATATTTCTGTAAATAAGATAGATAGAATAGATATAGATATAAATTAAATATAATATACCACCATTACATCATATATGATTCGATTAAAGCAAAGGTGAAGTCAGTTAGAATATATATTAAAGGTGCTCCATCGCCACCAGTGCATAACTTTGTTCCATATGAAACGAAGTACTGTTGCACTAAGGGAAAATAACTTATTTATATTAATTTTTGCGTTAATTAGACACATATATACGATTAAAACTAATTATGCTCTGTCGGTAGTGGAGCATCTTTAACGGTTTGATAATATCCTAACTAGTTCAAAACATTATACCGTAATGTTAATTCAGATAATTAGAAGCAGCCCAAAGCTATTTTCGCAAGTCATCTTGTTTTATGGCCGCGGTATAAACTGAGAAAAGAAGTTCAAGTAGTGAAAAATTTTGGCAAATGCAAATGTGAATATGGTACAAAATCATTAAGTCATTAAAAACATTCTTAAATTACAACCTGACGTGACGCTACCCAAATTATTACGTTTTTGCATATATATCAAGCATTTTTTTCAGTTTGGATTCCTAACTGACAATGATTATCCTGAACAAAAATTAAGGTGCTTAATAGTAGTAAGCAACTCGTCATCCAAGCATGCTATAGGTTCAATATGAGTACCTTGGGCCCTTCGAAGTTAATGACAATAGTGACTTTTTTCATATTTCATATTCTTTCCTGTTGCTTATTTAGACTTGAAGAAAATGAAATTGTTAAAAAATCCTACCTTAAAAACACGCTGAAACATAGAGCTGAACCGGGGATGTTTAAAAGCTTTTTATGCATAAATATACGTATTTCTAACGAGTAAAAAGATTATTTCATTAAAACTAAAGGTACAATTTGGTGAATGTATAGGGGAAAATCTGAATTATTTTTACTCACGTACGAAAATTTCAACAATATTTTACAAATAGTGTACGAATATTGGTAGCGTCATATTACCATATCTTTCTCATACACACAAGTAAGATGTAAACATTACATTCATTTGTAGGTTCTCGTCGCTATTTTTGTTCTTTACTTCAATACTTACCGACGTTGCCATATGAAGCAAGCCACCAGTGCAGTAGTAAGGAGTCCACACAATACAGCTAATGTGTATATCAGTATGTCTTTATATCCCACTGTAATATAACGTGTTTCTGGTATTAATAAATATAAACATTAATAAAAAGGGATAATTCGACACACGCAATTATCTAAAAAGACATATTATCGAATTTATGAATATTAAAAGAACCCAATATTATCGTAATTTGATTTACTTTTGCAGTTACAGTGATAGTAAGATCATAATTTAGTGACACATTAAAAAACAATATAAAAAAAGCAAACGTTACTAAATATGAGAAAATATAAATTTCATAAATAATTCATAGTGTATTATATTTGTGTTTTCTAAAACTATATGTGGTAAATAGATAAGCATACCCTGGGCGTGACAACGACCGTCGTCTTTGTTACAGATGTTGTCTATACATGAGTCAAGGCACTCGGCTCCACAAACTACTCCGTACCTTCCGGGGTAACAGTCTATCAAGTAAAGGAAAATGGATCATTACGCAAAAGTCATTTAGGCCATTGCAATCATAATCGTCTGGTCCAACCGCCGACAGATCTTTGTAATCACTCCAGTCCTCTTTGGAATGAAAATAAACCCAGATCAAAACCATAAGGTTTTGTGAAAATGTATTAAACAAGGTAGAACATCACTCTATGTAACAATACAAACATGTATTTGTGATTGTCTTAAACGTACCTAAACAGTGCCCAGTTTGTTGATCACAAAGAAAGTCTTTACACGTTACTGGACATATCAACGAACACGTCTCGTCATATCTTCCAGCTCTACAACCTAAAAAAAGTGTTTATACTCCTATAAGTTCTCCATATCTAAAACATATTGCCATGTGTTGGCCGGGTAGTTCGTAAAGCGGACTTTCAACTTTCGGAACTTTTTGTTATTTGATATTGTCAAAAGCAGATGGTCCATTAATATTGTGACGTCATTACAAAAAACAATGACCTGGTTGATATTTGCAGTTCTTTAAATGTAGCTTATTATAGTGATGCAACAATGAGTATCGTATGCTTTGCTCTATACAAATCTTATGAAACTGGTTTCGATGTTTAATTTTTTTTCGTCGTGGCTCGCAAATAAGAACTTTTAAGACTCGTTTCATAAAACCTTTTAATTAATGACTATTCCTTTAATATCCTTTATTTTTTCAAACAATTATCATAGTTCAGCTGGCTTTTACTTATTAAGAAAGTCGTTTTATTTAAATACAAATTAACTTTACATCGTAAAGTCAGGTCAATATTGATTTATTCCATCTTGATGCAAATACGTCCGAGTCCAATTATAGCACCATCTGATTTCACACGTCGTACCTATACATGTAGCGTTGTTCCTTGTGCATCCGTCCTGACAGTGTACAGGGCAGTCCCGGTCACAACTGGCGCCATGTTTCGCAACGGTGCATTCTGAATCAAGCAATGAAATTGGAGTTATAGGCAAACCGAACTGCATGTGTTCAATCTAAATTTACTGAAACCATTTGCATTACTTCATCAGTTATACTTTCAATCAATGATTAGGAATATCATATTATAATTTTACTGAGACAATACTCTTTCAATGATCAAATAATTTCAGAATATGTTAAGTAAGATTAATTTCAGAACTAAATGAGCTAGTCATAGTCATCGATTTATCAAACACGAAGAAATGTATTGTTAAGCATTGCTATTTCCATAGTATATTCCGTCTTTGCATATTACATGCGGGTAGGTATCGATTGTTACGTCATTATTTTGTGAGCGCAATTCCCGCCGTTTTCTTCGACAAGTATGACGTTACGCTAAAAACGCATGGCATCATAATCAATAACTACATACAAGGGCAGATAACTCTGTAATATGCAAAAACGGAACAAGTGACATACCCATACAAGAGCCAGTGTCTTGTGCACATAAGCTATCCTTACAGGTAACAGAACAATCTTGTCCACATCTGCTGCCGTACGTTCCGGAAACGCATTCTAAAAATATTAATTAGATAATGATATCAGATTTATTTTAGATTCTCAGAGATATATCTGCTCTTGAAAAGCTTTGGAACCGGAAGTGACATGGCGAGTGTTCTTCCCAAAGGCAACTACCAATTCAACAAAGATCAAGACTTCTCTATTATCTGTAGAGCCAAGTTATATGACGATATGATTCAAATTACTGATAACTACCCAAAGGTCGATTATGTCTACGATAAATGAAATCATGGAAGATAACTGTAAGCAATACTGATATACCAGAATACATCAATGATGTTATGCAAGTATCAAAGTCAGAACCTAAGTTTAAAGCTATTAATGCTGACATTTATGACCCATCAGGATAGCTTCTAATAGGAGCAGATTGAAAAAAAAAAAAAACAAAAAAAAACAATTTTTGGTCTGAATTCATAAAGGGTACAAAAACGACAACTCTTCTGACTGCCGGAGATTCCCGAAATATGGAACATCGGTATTTATCGATATTTTAACCGAAAGTAATGTATTAGAATGGGACATCATTAATACTACTCCGTTACGGCCTGTGGTAGACAACTGACACACATAACTGTTTCTTACCTGTACAGTATCCAGTGGTCATATCACATTCTTTATCCTTGCAGTTTACAGAACAGGCCTGGTCACACGAACTGCCGTACGTTCCAACAACACATGCTGAATATAACACAAGAGTTGAAAAAATCCTAGCCCAATTTGTTCTTTGATCAGTAAACTAGACATAAGCTGTGGTTGGAAAATTATTTTTATATGATTATATTAAAAAAGGAACTTGAATATATTCTAACCCATTTTGTCATTTGATTGGTAAAACTAGACAGAAAGTATAGTTGCAAAGTTCTACTTTTATATAACATAATTACTATATATATGTATGTTTTTGACTTAAAGTCGTTTGCACAAAATTAAACACTGTCTCGCGCTCACTTTTGAAAGAACACAATATGGGTTGTTGAAAGAGAAATGCGACACTGACGCAATATTTTAATCTAACAGATCTAAGACATCAATAAATGTTGGTTTGTATTTCAAAAAGACCTTTGTTAGAAGCCTACCAATGCAGTTCCCCCTGTCCTTGGTACATAAACGGTCCTTACAGTTTATCGGGCAGTCTTGATTACAAGTATTGCCGAATTTACCAGGGATGCATTCTGGAAAAAAAATACATACATATGCAATTTAACATAATTCATAATTGGATATATTTATATCATGTTAAAACTGTTGCAAAAATAAAATTTACAATTTTGGCACTGATATAAATATATTCTTTTTGCTTTGGACAAACGAATTTACGAACAGGAACAAGTTTTATATCCCCTGCAAAACACATGGGATAAAAAGGGAGCAAACTGTATTATTTTATATACATTCCATCAGTAGATGTATTACCTCC
Source organism: Argopecten irradians (assembly GCF_041381155.1). Classification (NCBI taxonomy): domain Eukaryota; kingdom Metazoa; phylum Mollusca; class Bivalvia; order Pectinida; family Pectinidae; genus Argopecten; species Argopecten irradians. Next base: position 985,505 of record NC_091139.1, read on the forward strand.
CTTTGCGTAGTAAAATAACAGTTAAAATGGAATGGTTGTCTTTTTGCTTTGTTGAACATTGTATAATTATTTAAAACAAAATAATGAATGAGCTTTTTTCCTTTTATCTCAAATATCCCAACATCTATTGATATTCTTCTTTTGAGTGTAAGTCGCTTTTGATCATGAGTATAGTAAGAATGTTACACTTTGGATTTCTTGCTCATAGTCCTAAACAAAAAATTATTTCTCACCCGAACAAATACCGGTATCTGCGTCACAGACTCTGGCGTTACAGTTTACTGAACAGTTTTGTCCACATGTAGTCCCAAACTTCCCAGTCACACAGTCTGTAAAGTTTGGGAATTTTGGAAGTAAAAAGTATTTCTTAGGTGACAGTCTAGAAAATATGCGGTATGCATTATATTTTCGTTTCATACTTAACTAATTGTCACTCATATCATCATGTTTCTTGAAGATTAACATACGGACAAAGATCAAGTTTGTTGACAGTAAGATACAATATCGAAATAAAATCATCGTTAATCCAAGCAATACATTTTACATTTCATTTACATTGTTCATTTTTAGTACTGCAAAGTACTTTCAACGTGATCTAATTGCACTAATGATTTTGGGATATGAGTAAAAATAGTTTTGAAAGTGTGGTTTCGAAGAAAAGATATTGTAAAGTGTAAAAAAAAGTATTTGTGTATTGCATCTCCTACCAGCACAATGTCCGGTTGTCTTATCACACAGTCTTCCCTTACAGTTTATAGAACAGGTCTGGCCACACGTACTACCATACGTCCCAGGAACACATTCTAAAAATATAATTATATTGTAAATATGTTTTCCCTCACCTTATAATCCTATCTATCCAAGTTATCTTTATTGTTACAAAGAGATAACATGATAAAACATTTTTTCTGCAGTTTTGAACTATTATAGAAGAATGCAACTGCATCATTTTAACCGTATCTAGACTGTTTTCCAGGGCCAAGTTTTACAAACAGTACTTAACTTTAAGGAATCACTTAACTTAAAATTCGCTATAGGAAAACATTACAGATTTTAAGGAAGGCTTCTTAACTTCAAGTTATCCTTAACGTTTGAAATGCTTTTCTAGAGGGAAATTTAAGTTAAGAAATTAGTAATGTTCATAAAACTGGGACCCAGATGTTTTTAAAACAATGACCAATGTCCTTGTATGTATGTAAGTAAATATGCCCTGATAAAGGTACCACACACAATTCGTTATATAACAATCATAATAGAACTTATTAAACAATACGTTTTTCACGCAAATACACTTATAGCGTTACATATGGCAGACAAAGGCATGAATAAATAGTTGGTACCAACCAAAACAAAGCCCAGTGTCTTTATCACAATGTCTGTCTGTGCAATTCGTAGAGCAAGTGAAAAGACATCTGTCTCCGGATAAGCCAGGCTCACAATCTGCAATGTGATGTGATATGGAAACTGACTACATTGGATAATTAAAACACAGTTACATAAGAACGTGAAAATAACTGCAGATCGTTCTACTGAAACTAATGGTACAGATAATTATCGGGGACAATACTTGTTTCTGTGGAGAGGAAAAATTGGACGAACAAAAGACTATTTATTTTTATGAAACAGTATTCAATAAATCCTGGGTCTGTAATGTCACGCAAATATATAATATTATGGACTTATCGAGGACAATACTTGTTTCTGTGGAGAGGAAAAATGGGACGAACAAAACGACAATTTATTTTTATGAAACAGTATTCAATAAATCCTGGGTCTGTAATGTCACGCAAATACATAATATCATTGACATAATGTGGTAGATAAAATATCATTGTTTAATAGCAACCTGTCCATGTTGTTCTGTTCTACTATCTATTTTATCGTTTTCTGTTAAAATTTAACACAAGACAGTTTCTGCATCCAACCTTTCATGATATGTATGTTGTACTGTATATTTATTGAACGAAAATATTGTTTAAACTAAAACAAGATTCCCAGCATCGGATCTCTGTTAATCGGTTACTTATATGATTTTTCAGTTTTTTTAATTTGGTTATTTTATGCGGAAGATATCAATCCAAAAACGAGATTAGCATGCTTTACAGTTATGCACCCATATTTTACTTACATAGACAAGATCCTGTTCTAGGATTACAGTTCCCTCCGTAACAGGTTGCCGGACATACTTGACCGTCACCGTACATTCCTATCGTACATCCTTGGAACAAAGCGACACGAATTTTATCGTCAGAGGTATATATATATTTAATTAACACTTATTGATACAAAAGCATACTTAGAAGATATGGAGATCGTTAATATATATCAGAACTTAGTAGTTGCGATTCTAGTCAACCGGCGATTATAGTTAAAGCATTGAGGATGATGATGTGTTTTTCTTATTACTTTTTTCCTAAGAAAAAAGGCAACATTTAAAGGTTTTTTATATATTTTTCCTCGTTTCTTTCATATTTACCAAATGTGAAGTTCGTATTGATTTTATTAATAATTCAGTACACATATATTCCTTTTTCTCATGTACACGATGAAAATAGCCCGGAATACTCAGAGACGTTCTAGCTGACATATTCCTATATCTGCACGGGTATAGCAGATGTCGGTCACGTGATGCGACTCGGGAGACTCCGATCTGTGCGGATATCGGCAATTTCGATCATGTTGTGCGACTCTGACGTGAAACTTGGTGTTGATTTGGGTCAGGTCTTTCAAAAAGTATGATATTCAAACCAACATTTCCCCCTATCTTAATGTTAGGTTAGCTCTTTTACGGATATGAGCCATTATATATACGAACCAATATTGACACATTTTATGATATACAACAAGGTTTTAGAATGACAACTGCATGAATAAATCGCGACTTAATATGTAGGACAAATCCATATAATCAAACGGTGCTCATTAGTGATGAAGATAATCTTCGAAGTAGCCGCAAGACGTTACGTAAGTATCTACACGGCATTTTTTTGACAGTAGGGGATATACTTTAACATGAAACATATTAGAATGCTTATTATCAGATCTTAACACATACTCACCATATACTAGCACCTCACAAAGTTCCAATATGGCGTAATCACTGTACCAGCTGTACCGTTTTGGGTTGTTTCTATAGTTGTACACGGTAACGTATCGCCCAACATACGGGCACTGGTGTGTTATTGTCAACTGTACAGCTGCCAAAGTAGCACTGCTGTCCTGGTAACAGAGGACGCCATCGGTCGGTGATATAGTTGTATTAGATACGTAAAGTTGGTAACCGGCCAATCGCTGCTGGAAGTTCGCTAAAAACAATATATTTTCACAATGAGAGTTTAAGATCGTGTCCAAATCGAATATTAATTCAAAATAGCCACATTGACAAGTTGAAACATTAAGGAAAACAGCGTAATCTTTAAAACAAATCTAACACACATATTAAAAGTATCTTGCTGTTTTAAAACAAATCTACCATACATTCGAAAGGTATATCTCACTTCGGTGGTTGGTGCCAATCTTGCAAATGATAAATTGATAATCAAGGGAGATAAGTTATAGCGAGTCAGTGCAGGATAAACACGAGCTAGTTTTTCGCACAAAAGGGAGATATCAAAACAACGAATAAACCACTTATTAATTCGGGACATTTGTTGTTAAAGTCATGACTCTACACCACACGGACCGGTGCTAAGTTTATTTAATGATTTAATGTATGATACACTTTGTTTGCATTTATTAATCATCACACATCATATGACGTAAAAGCTCCGTTCCCCTGGATTAAATATATATGTAACAAAAGCAAAATCAGAGCTATACCCACACATCCATGTACATTACCAGGAATGTTTAGGTCTTTAAAAGTAGGAACTAACCTCTGTATATGATCTGGATGCTGTCGATAGTACTGATTTGTCCTAGATCGACACGCCACCAAGCCGTCTTCGGTGTACCACTATCAGCCAGTGTGTGCGCACAACATCCCGATTGCATTTGTGTGTTTTGACACCCGTCGACCGCTGCACCTGCCAGCCGTAAGTTGGAGGCTTGGTTGCTACTTTTGTAGCTATCTTGGACAAGGCAATATTATCTGTAATAGTCCATATGAACAACATTAAGAAACTATTACAAGATCATGATTTCAACTATGATAAACCATCTCTATATTTGATCAAGGCACTCTAGCATCACTAAATGTTCCAATACCATTGAAATACAACGGTGTTGCTCAGGCATTGCAGTTAGCAATATGTGGGTTGAAAAAAGAGTTGTTTCGCAATCTGTTCGTGTCGATACGTTTATTGATACGCTGATCTACACAAAGGTACGTGTACGATTGCCTACGCACTAAGACCCCTCGCGCGCTTACATCCGGGCCATAGAGAGTGATTTACATAAGTTGTATAGCTTGTTTCTCAAATCGATGTAAAATAAATAAAGTTTATATTTTTATAAAGAGACACGATCTAGACTCTACGTTTAGACACAATTATGTTACGATAACCCACTGTGGATTAAGCTAAACTATGATTTGCTAGTCCAACAGGAGACATCTCGCAGTGTTATAAACCATTACCGTCTCTATACTTACCTTCAGACCTAACAGTAGTAAATATAAGAACTATTAGAACTTGAACAAGAAAGGCATGCCCATATATGTTCGTTTTATCTTTTCTGTCCGCCATTTATCAACTCAATAATATCAACAGCAACAAGGAAGTTTAAACATGTATGTGTCAAAGTTATATGTGTGGAAATTTAAAACTCACAGAAACAACACTTGTGTATAGAGTTGATAGCGTTTGAAGGTCACACATATATCGGAATGTGGTGTAACAAGTTTAGCGGCGGGATTCATCGTTAAACTAAAAACAAACCAACCACATCCGCCTACCAAAACAAACGAAAGCCGTTTGGGTCACATTTAAGTAAGGGATTTTTTTATATTTCTCGTTATTACGAGAAAAAAAGTCGTTACGATGATGAAACAGTCGTTATAACGAGAAAATAAAATCATTATAACGAATTTCAAAAGTCGTTATTACGATAAAATAAAGTGGTATTTTTAAAGTCGTATCAACGAACAATAAAGTCGTTATAACGAGTTTTAAAAGACGTTATTATGAGAAAAAAGTCGCTTTTACGAGAGTAAAAGTCATTCTTACGAGAAAAAAGTCGTTATTACGAGAAAGTGCATTTAATGTAAATATATAGGTGAGCTTCTTTGTAATTTAAGTCACTGTTGTACTTACACCCATAATCATTTAATGATGCGCCTGAGAAACCAGAGTACCCGAAGCAAACGACTAAACTATGATTAGTATCTTGTAACTGATCCACGTGGAATTCGATCTCGACATCCACCGTGTGCACACAAAATAACCAACAAACCTCACGTACAGTGTTCATTATGGGCGTACAAATGTACAGGGAAATGCAGTAAAAAAAGTAGTTTCCTACAGCAAAAACACAGCAGATATCGCTATTAAGACATGAAAACCCATAATAACAATTTTAAAAGCAATGTTATTTTATTTTTGGAACAAAGACCTTAAGATTCGCTATAGTAAGTTCAAGATTTAAAGTGAGTTACAGTCGGTGGATGTCCTCACTGTGTCAGTGTACATACGCCTGTAGTTATGGTATTCCGTATACAATGACAACGATGTGTGATAATGTGTAACATTTTTTGGGGATATTATTTATAAAAAAATATTGATAATGATTACAATATATATATTTGTAGTATTTGGCTTCATGAACAATTCAAATCCATTAGCCAAATCTTGTAAAATATCAACATTATTTAGCAGTAGTCTGTGCCAGTGAAAGTGGAACAGCAGTAAATTGATTATACTTTGAATAAATCGATTATACCTTGAAATGTATTCAAGTCTGAACTTTGCTTCCAACGATGACTCTTTGAATATTCAACCAAAGGATATGTAATTTACAACCAAAAGAGACAAAGTTTGTTTTTCATACAGTGTCAATAATATGCAGTTTGCAGAATAAAACACAGTGGCGTAGGAAGATGAAACGTTATGGGGGGCAAAGGTCTTCAATATTTTGTACCCCACCCACCCCCGCCGCACCTACAGGAGGAGATTAATTCAACTCCCAACCATATAGACAGTGGGGTCGCGAGATTTTGGTGTTTTAGGGGTCTGAGGGTGACCCCCGGGAAAAATATTACGATTTAGAGTAGCTTAAATGAGTTTTGATGAATTTGCGAGCGCCCGAAAGCGCGAAATTTTGGTGTTTTGGGGGTCCGGGGGCCTGCCCCAGAAAAAAAAATCGATTTAGAATGGCTCAGATGAGTTTTACGATGCATTGTAATGAATTTGCGAGCGCCAAAAGGCGCGATAATTTTGTGTTGGGGGTCCGGGGGTCTGCCCCGGAAAAAAATTTACGATTTAGAATGGCTGAGATGAGTTTTACGATGTATTTTAATGATTATTAAACGTTCTTAACATGGTAATTTTTCGATTTAAAGCTACCTGCATTTAGAAATGATAATTGTACAGTCATAACATTATGCAACCCTACTCGATCTGAATACACCGGCTTCACACCATCGGCACATTGTCGTGTAACATAAAAAGATGAATTAATTGTCTCGCTAAGACATAAACAGATTGATCTTTTAAGATAATCTTTTTAAATAGTACATAGAATCCCTTGATGGACATTTTAAGTGTAGTTCGTGTGTATTGAATTTTTACTATTTAAGGTTTGACATTATGTGCTTGAACGTTTTAGGAAATGCGCCGCGCAGCGAAAAATCTTCTAGAATGAAATACGAAAAATGTGCAGGACCCTTTTTTTCTTTCAAATAAGCATTTTTAGAAAATTTCAGTCGGCGAAAATGGGGGGGGGGGAGGGGCAGAAAGACATGTTTGCCCCCCGTCCTGGGGAACGGGGGGGGGGTGCAGCAGGGGGGGGGGGGGGGTGCAGTTGCCCCTTCCCCCATGCCACCCCCTCTCCCCCCTCCGCTTCCTACGCCTTTGAAACAACATATTTACAGTAAACATGGTTGATAATGAACATGTTTTCAAAAAATCCATGGTTATAACATTAAGTAGTTTTGTTCTTCGTCAAGTTTATTCGTTATATCTATAACATGTGTATAACGAAGTGATTTTGTTGATCTCTAGATGTTCGTTACAAACGTCCCTTGCGAGATAGTATTCATGACATCATGAATATTTATGAATGATTCATGAATTATTTATGAATTATTCGTTCATTATTCATCATCGTCTCGCAGGAGGTGTTTTACTATGCAAACACATATTATACATAATTCCTCTTATTTAGATTACCGTGTTCCTTGGTAGACAGTATCTTTTTTCCGTTGGTAAATTAATTTTCCATCCAAAAACCAGTTTTGTTAAAGCTTAAGAATCATAAAACTGCATACATACCTGTATTGCATCCAGGAAAACCGGTTTTGAAACCGTATCTAATAATTTAATCACGTAAAAATTTTAATCGGCAAAATGTATCTTGACTTTTACAGAATCTTTGTGTTAAAACGTTATTTATATATGTAAGAGAGATTTTCTTTAGCTATCAAGCAGTAATAAATCTTTCCGGTCAGATGTTCCTATATATTGGACACCGGGGCTTTGTCCGAGTAATTTAATACTATGACATTAAAATGTGCCCAGGATGCTTCCTTGTCGGCGAATAAAATTATCAAAGTCAAAATGGCGAAGGTAAGGAGGCTGTTGGGAAGAGAGGTGATGCTGATCTTACTTTGTATTTGTACAATAATAAGATCTGAACGTAAGTATTCTGTGCTTATATTATGTAATCTACAAAATGTAAATTCTAATGTCAGTACGAATCATATGACTTGATTATTTCCCAAAACTGTCAATTGCAGAACCAAACACATGACTTCTATGTATGGTAAATGTTTTTCTTCTTCTCTCGGAAATAGACTACAGTTTTATTGATGATGAATACAAACTTCTGCGAAACAGTGTGAGCGATACTGATATAATGCAAACATATATCATGGATTTCTTTAGTCAGTTTTCCAGTGAAATGAAAACTGTGCGAACATACATGTTTACGTTTGTAACAGAGGTGGTTTTGGATGAAACTGATAATTTTATTTTTTAATCTTAAAGATTCTCAACAGCCAACAGAGCATAATCGATGCTCATCATTTGAACTATAATTGGAAGTTACTCATTTATATATATATATATGTCTAATTAACACAAAAATAATACAAGATGATTTGTTTTGCTTTTAGTGGATACGCAATTTCATATGCCGTACACGTTTTTCGGGACCCAATTAATTAGTTTTAATATTGTTGTTTTAAAGTAAAATAGGAAGCTCAAAACTTTTCAATGGTGGTAATGGTGAAAAGAAAGTCATTTCTGTAACTGCTTCGGTCATACGAACGAACAGGACCTAATGCAATAACACAACAGTTCTAGAATGTATAACTATCTATTTTAAATAACCTGAAAACATGACGTCCAGTAAACGTTAAAAGTTTTCGAGACGAGTTTTATAGAACATCTTGTGATTTATTAATAATTTCAGCATAACTTTGATCACATAATTACATATCGTGATATGCCTAGACTGCAATTGTTTTCAGGATGCGCAACTATTCTGACATATGTGGATATGAAGGATAGGGATATTCTTCCCGAGGGTCACAAATTCTAAAACCCAAGGCTTGCCGAGTGTTTTACAACATTTTGTGATCTCGAGTGTAGAATATCCCTATCCTTCATATCCACATATGAAAGAGTATTTTTCTCTCATACCTCGACGTTTTATTGCAATTTTACTACTATGATTTCCGTAATTTTGAAATAGTTATGAGAGAGAAATTTCCTTACTGGCAGTCAATGAAAATCGGTCCAGTTCATATTACAATACAATCATATTGCATTGATGAAGTCTCATGATAAAGGACAGAGTGTTTGATAAACTCGTTTTGTTAAATAAAACAGGTTCGATAATTTTTATTTACTGCAATAATATAATGTGTATATCGATTTTGAGTTGATTACATGCGCGCTACAATTCATATACTGCGAATTATTGTGCTCTTTTAATAAAATCACAGCCATCTCAAGGGATAGTTTAAAAGTTTGTTATCATTATGAAGTTACGTCACCATATCGGCAGACACCTTAAAGTGACAATGCAAGTTTGAAATGATTTAATCGAGACTATCTTTCTTGGAGACGACACTGTCATAATAGAGGATGTCTCAGACAGTTATGAAATATGAAATATTTTTCATTTTATTTCTTTATATTTCTAAAATCTCAAACGCATGCTTTTTAACTTGCATTGTCAGCTTTAAGTGTGCATTTATATGATTTCTTTGTACATGTGGATTATCAGTGTTTTGGTTAATAAACCTTCTGACATTATAATATATAAACACGCAGTTAAACCTGTCTTAGCCTACACTTCTGTATAAAGACTACTTGGGTATTAAGATACTATACTCTCTTAGGATCCCTAATAAGCATTTATTTCAAAACATTCCAGTCCCTAGTGTAGTTCTTATAGCACGATTCGATAACGTGAGTTACCGTTCCTGACCGCCGACAGGGGGCGCAGCTTTACCTACTTCCGCGGACTATACCACCCATCTGTCAAATAGAAATGTAAACAACATGGAGTCAACGTATGCATAAGACGAAGATTTGTACAGATTCAAGACCACATATTTGAAGGAATATTTGAAAAGATTTGGACAGTTTGTTTCCGGCAAAAAAAGAAATCTGGTAGTAAGAGCAAAATGGATTAAAGTTTTGGGTTTATTGCCAGTTGATACTCTTCGAAATGCTCGTACAGAGGAAAAACTTCATACGACCCCATTAGGCGAGGCTATTCCAGATATTTCCACTTTGAAAGGATGGAACAGTGATGTAAGTCTCATACCGAACTTTTCAGATAGCGATGTCTACAATTAGCTAGTGCTAACCAAGAAAGCAAGACGTCAAATGAAGAGCGATGTGTTTTTCCTGGACCGACACGTCCATTCAATCATGTACCATCCAGTTAGTGACGATTGCTCTCATTGTTTGGTTAAATGCAAAGTCCTACCTTCACTCCCAAAAGCAAACAAGAAAGGACACCCGCATTACGTTGTATGGGCCTGCCTTTCCAAAGTAACCGGACATGTTTACTCTGCAGATTACACCTGTACAGCTAGGTAAGTAAAATTTCTTAAATATGCGAGATACATACTAGATATTCACAAGTCGTTTTACCGGACTGTTACTAATATGCGGTGTTCTCGACCTGTTACAAGCACTGAAACTGTCACCTATTTAGAGAAATATATATGTGTGGTATATAATTAATTAGATTGTTTAAAATTATAAACTTAATGTTAATAATAGCATTAATATGTACATCAGGTTATATTAATTATATATATATATAATTTATTCAGAAAATCAGATTTCCAATTAAGCAAATACTTTGTAATTTAATTTTATCTAATTTGATTAACTAAATTATATTTAAACCACCAGGGAGAGGATCTATTAAAATAAAATGTCGTTTATATGGTTCATGTTGGCATAAATATGTATACAATTCTTTATTGGGTTAATTTCCATTGTAGTCTTTGAGAAGCCTGTAACCATATTGGTGCCTTATTACATGCTTTAGTGGACATAACAGATAATAAGAAGAATGAATTATTATCATCTACCTCTACAAAGTGCGCATGGAATAACCCACGCAAGAGAAAGCTGAGTCCAAAAGATCAGTTGCAGAAGATTCCTCAAAACCGGTAACACTTGCATCAAAAAGGCATTCACATCATCATTGAACGTTGAACGACTTAGAGAAAAATTCATGTTGTGTAATTCAAAGGCTGGATTTTTAATTAAATTTCTAATTTTGAAAAAAAAAACAAGTCAGAAACCACAGATCCTATCAATTCCATCCCAACTGAATTTTATGTATCTTCACCATATTGATATTGAAAGCAGTGACGTAATACAGGCCTTCAAAGAGTTTTTTGATCACCGTTTCCAAGGAAGATTGTGACCAAACTGAGAAGGGAAGCAGAGGACAGAGTAACAGTGTGGTTTGGTGTGAACAGCGACAAGGTCGAATAACCAGTTCCAATTTAGGCAGCGTTTTCAACAGAAAAGAAACAACCCCACCAGATAATTTGGTGAAAGTACTTTGTGGATACATATCATTTGACAACAGATTTGTGAAATTGGGACGGGACCACGAGCCTGCTGCTCGTAGGATGTACACAAATACAAAGAAAAGACATGTTCCAGACTTTAAGTGTATCAGTGTGGTTTGATAATTAACCCAATTTATCTAGTTGCAAGTCCTGATGGACTAGTGTTTGATCTAAGTGAGGAAGGAAACTCCTATGGTTTAATGGAAGTGAAATGCCCCGCTCAGATAAGTGGAGAAGTATTTCACCTCTGGACTGTGCCAAGGATCAAAATTTCTTCTGTGAATTAAAGGAAGATGGCAGTATGATACTGAAACGTGCATATGCATATTACTTCCAGATACTAGACCAAATGGATATAAGAGGGCACAAGTGTTGTGATTTTGTTGTGTGGACCCTGTGTAAACCTGCATTTATTGAGAGAATATACTTTGATTGTGATCTTTGGAAATCCATGGTTACAAAATTGAATGAATTCTACCGTAAAGCCATCATCCAACTCTTTTCTGCTCGGGTCAAGCGGGGCAGGTCACTGTATGGTAAAAGTGACATTGATTGACCCCAGTCATGTGTTTTGATCAGTTATTGGTACATATTTTAGCATGTTTCATCAAAATGTTTTGAGACATTTCACTGAATCATTAAATGATTAATCAATCAATCATAATTTACAAGAAATCTTATCATAGGGCTTTAAGAATTATGTATCAAAAGATTTAATTGTTTTTCCAATGAACAAATATAGTGAAATTACTGTTTCTATGCCTTCACATTTTATGAAATATTTTGATGACTTTTCTAAATCTCATTTTCTCAACTATGCATTCAAATCAAATCACTATTTTAGTTATTTATTAGTATGTAGTTTAAATAGTGTTCAGCCTTAAAATTTCAGCAGTACAATGTAATTGAAGCTTAGTTTTATTTATATATACCAGTGTTAACATCTGAAGCAAAGATGTCCATATAATATATATATATATATATTCTGCATATTGCATATGTATAATTCTGATTAGTGGTGCAGAAATATTATATCTTGATCTAGTCTTCAAAATTTACTTTTCAGCTAATGTCCATATCTATTTATCACATAGCTATCTATAGCCAGTCTAGTCATGTCATACGGTCATGTCATAAATATCGTAAGGCACAAGCGTGTAATAACACTATATTGTGATCATGACATCAATGGTGGTTCTGACGTTATAATATATATATATATATGACGTCACATGATTATCTCAGTAGATGGAAACTTCACATCCAAGCCAGATTATATTTCTTCTGTTTAATAAAGAGACGAAATCTAAGTTTTACTAAAGTATATTTCTATGTTATATTTCATCTTTGGTACTGGAAAAAAATATAATTAGGTAATTTACCCTTATGCAAACCTATATCTGAAATACCCCTCAAGTGTAAATATAAACTGCTTACACTGAAATAATGAGTAGCCAGTGGTTGTCATATGAATTTAAAGGGACAATTCAGTCTAAGAGAACATTAAAATTTGTACATATTTCGAAAAAAACCAGTTCTAATGGAAATTAGATTATTCGGTTTTACTGTGATATGCCTGAAAAGCCCATGGTTGTGACATGTGTGTAGATGTTCAAACTCGCTCGCTGTCCGCCATTACACATTGTGGTCGAACTTCTTGTATGCCAAACCCTGTCCCTTGCTCGTAGAGTAATGCAACTTTTGTCTAGAACTGCTCAAATCGCTCTGACAGTAATGTGTTTACCTTATTATGTGAATTGTCTTGCCTAAAAACCATTTCATCACCTTCTCAGTGGTTATGTAGTTTATTTGCTTAACGTGCGTGACTTTGGCTCATGCATGGGTACAGCGGCCATATTGTACCTACTTAATCGTATTGATCAACGATTTGATATTTCAACGATATTAATTGAAATACTAAACAATGACGTGGAATTTGTCAATATTTTATGTTATATGTTTCATAAGAAATGTAGAACAATACATTTATGCCATATTTTGCTTCTTGGTTATGTAAAAGAATTAGCCTGAGCGAATTGTCCCTTTAATATATCTGTATGGAAGTTTGTTCATATTATATCATCCAGATTTTATACGAAATGTAAATATATTTAACATTTATAAACTTCACCAATACCGATTGGAAACGTAGCATATGATGATATAGATACGGGAAATCAGTTTAGGCGGTTTTCACATTGATAAGAGAAATAGATACCTATAATTAAGATATTTGAAATGAAATACAATGATGGTCAATTAGACGTATATATATACACGATTAATTTTCAAATTATTGTTCAAATGATGAACATCGTGTATGGTCTTTCGGCGGTGGAGCATTTTTAAATCATATATTACTACAGAATAGCTGTTGAAGCTAATGTTTTTGCACCTCTAAAAAGTTACGAAACTTATTTCCCAGTTATACTTTAATAATGAAAAGCCTTTTAGTGAAGTTATATACCTTGAAATCAAAACACATATTGTAATATATTTCAATTTTGCCTGTAACGAGCATGCTCATTAGAATATATATTACTTAAAAGGAAAAAAAGGCGCCGTCGTTTGTAGCGTCGATTGGCTGAGATGACGGCGTAATGATATCAGGCGTAATGATTTCATAGACAAAAGAGTACAAAAGTGGATTTTAGATATTGAAGAAATATCTTTAGTATATTGAGTTATAAGGATTAATTTGAAAATATTTGTATATCTCATTTAGATATAATACAACATTCTGATTGTACTCATTATATTTCTATGCAGTTTATTTAGAGTACACTTAGATTTTTGTGTTATATATTTACATAACATAAAAAGTACTTTCAAGTTAATCCTTAAATAACCCCATAGGGAATGTTGCTGTGGAAAAATCAGCAAGCCAAAGTACCAATCATCACCAACACGGAGCCGACAGAGCAGTGGATAATTGTGTCACTACAACTCTGGAATCAAATTGCTGTTCACACACAGATCATAAAGGATCAACAACAGCCTGGTGGCGGGTGGATCTTGACCAGTTGACGACTATCAATGCTATCACCATATACTACAGAGGTGAATATGATTTGTTAACTAAAATTATCGTATTTGTATTTTTTAACTAGAGAGTAGGACAGGAAAACTCTGCCCTCTCAAAATAGAGAAAGATCATATTAATCCCGCGGTAATGCTAGGGAAAAAACAGCTCACACGCGCTAGACAATGATGTGACGTCATCATTGAATGCGGTAATTATTATCGACGACGTCATTAATTTTGACGTATAGCGATAGTGTATATGTAACTGTATTTTCATAATGTTTCGTTAAAGAATGGGAGAAAATTTCAACCCTCTTAAACAATTTTGGCCAAAAACCCTCGGTCAGTCTTGGGTTCACTAGCCAAAATATGAGGCTTACCGAGTTTTGACGGCCAGAATCGTTCACTCATGTTGATATATCCCTGTCTACTTGACAGACCCATGTTTGATTATTTTTTCTCCCATAAGATTGTAAACAAGAATTCAGCAAAAAATAATGACGTTATCGACAGCATTCTCCGCATGTATCGATGACGTCATTTTCAAGCGCGTGTGGGATGTCTTTTCCCTAACCCGTGAAAATATTATCTTGGCTAAAAAGTGTCTGATCATCAAAATGTATTTTACAAAATACATTGTTTTGTTTTGAAGCTCAATATCCGCATCGATTTGCCGGTTATCAACTTTATGTATCCAACTCAACCTCTTCTCCACAAGATGGCGTCCTCTGTTTTGAAGACATAAGCACAACGAGGGATGAAGTACAGATGGTGGTGACTCACCAGTGCCCGTATGTATGTCAGTACGTGACTGTGTACAACTACAGAAACAACCAAAAACGTCACGACTGGTATGATGATTACGCTGTTCTGGAGTTATGCGAGGTACAGGTTTGGGGTGAGTATTATGTATTTTTAGTAATATACGAAAATAACATTAACCTTAATCCCGGATTTGACCTTCAAACACATAAGTATACATTTGTGTATTAGGTAATGATTGCAAAACCTTCAGCAGAAACACTATACTGATTTTAGTTTGATAAAAATACAAACCTTTTACCAAGATATGACAATTAGCGAAACAGAAATAGATACGACTCTTCACTACCTGCAAACATCGACCAATGTTTCCTTTTTCTTCCTCCATAGGATGTCCAGTAGGAAGATATGGTGATGGTAAATGTGACAGTGTGTGTTCCGGAAATTGTCTCGGCGGTAACTGTAATGCTACAACAGGAGACTGTTTCTGTAAGTTATCCTTCGGCGGCACTAGTTATGTAGATGTCCCTATAATGCAGTCATATAGCTGTGTAATTAAATAGTGTTTTAACACCTAGATGTACAACAGCAATCATCTAAATGTAGCATAAAACAATATCTTAGCAGTGTTATTACGACGAGTATGTATATTTAGAGCCGGTGGAAACCTGTATTTGCATTCATATCATTTTAGTTCATCGCTTTTGTTATATAGGAAGATTTCTTAACGTCCTTATTTCTTAACGTCCTTATTAATATAAATAAATAAAACTCTGAGACGATACGATCTGTAAACTGATTCAATAGCTGGATTATAACATTTGCATTACTTTAGCAAAGCTATATGCATGGCTACAAATAATTCATGTTTGTATATGGAAAATGGAAGTCGGTAAGGTTTTTAAGTATCTTGAAATCTAAGCATTTTGAGAAAGACACTTATTACAAAAATAATATTGGTTTAATGTTTAATGTTCCTAATTATCCCAACTGCTGACTATTTCGACTCTATATCTGGAAATTAAACGAGATGTATCATTCATCACTCGTATTCCTTTTCTCAATAGATTGTTATCCACAGAGGTACGGCAGCAAATGTGATACGAATTGCTCATCAAACTGTTTGGATGGATTTTGTGACAAATCTAATGGAAACTGTCTCGGTGAGCAACAAAGGCTGTCAACATAAACTTTATACGTCGAGATTTCGAAGACTAGCAACAGAATGGTATTTGCCAGTAAAGCTGAAATTAGAATACCGAGATCATGCTATTCTCTCATCAATGAATCCAAATTCCCCGATGAATGGTAATAAGGAATACAAGAATAAGTGAGGAATTGTTCATTTTCACGTTTTTACTATGAAGGAGTGAGGGAAATTGTATCACTTTAACAAAAAATTGAATATTCCTTAACGATCAAAATAGTGAAATAACATTATTCTATATTTTCCTCACATTTATCTTGTCACTGGCCAATGATATGAACATGTACCATATACATATGCTCTCTGCAAATAGCATTCATTTCATAATACAAAATATTTTGTTAACATTTTATTTTGTGTGACATAATGGACATATTTTGAATCTTATTGCAGTTGGTGCGCGCACCTGGCGCGAATTAATTACAATGCTTATTAGTCTTGTAGCCCCTCTAATTGTCAGTTTACATATTGTGTTCCAAAGTACTGGTTTAATTCGAAAATATTGATGTACAAAATGCAAGGATATACCGTATAGTGTATAGAGATAATGGCCATATTGAGTGATATTTTCCTCAGTTTACAGTGAACTGAATGGATATTCGTCTTTTTATTCTTATCTAAAAAAACATGTCTCACAGAATACCATTTGCGATCTTCTCTTTAATACTATATAAGTGGAAGACATTTTCGCGCAGTCATTAATTTTAACAATAACAACCTATACATTTTGATTGTACACATAATTATATTCAATCATTTGCAAATAAATTCAATTATCCAGTACACATTTCATGAATTAAAAACATAGTGATTACAATTATTATTTTTAGAAAAGAAACTCGAAGAATTTCCATAGAATATAGGAAAAAAACCGAATCTTCCATTCTTTCCTAAAACGCTCTGATTCCCATTGTTCATTTTTCAGATTGTGTTCCACAGCAGTACGGAATTAAATGTGAAATGGAATGTCCCTTGAATTGCCTGGATAGATTGTGTGAGAATATAGATGGAAACTGCAGTGGTAAGGAGCGGCAGATTGAAGTGAGCGTGGCTCTAACTGATTAAATGATTCTTTAATTGGACTGTCAGACTGATAAACATATTCCAATTCCCGTGAAATAGATACCAGAATTTCAATAAGTGCTAAATATCTCTGTTTTCTTGAGATGATAATGAGTGGTTATCGCTCCAGTATAAAGGACAAAACATATCAGTTGTTTACATGTGTGACAAAGATAACGAATAATGATGCAAATTATGAATTATTGCAAATAATTACAATTGTGAAAACGCATATCTATGTTTAGTACTACATATACTATTTTGAGGTAAGTGATAATTATCATGAAAATAACACTTGCGGGCAAATATTATACGTATTTGTAAATACCATATAAAAATATTTACTTGTATAAAAAGATAATTGTGTATAACAGATTGTGTTGCTGAGAAGTATGGCGTTCACTGTGAACAGAGCTGTTCTATGAACTGTAAGGATCAATTGTGTGACAAAGACAACGGAACTTGCAAAGGTAAATGATTTGCAAATAATTATAATTTTGAAAAAAAAGTACTTAAAGTTTCTAATACACATACTGATCAGTACTATTAGAAACGTGATATTTATCTTAAAACATGCTATTTTGAGATAAACAAACATGGAAGCAAAACTTCCGTGCAATACTATTAGTGGTGTTTTTTTAGTAAAAAAATATGAATGCTTAAAATACCATATCAGTCGTGTCAGATCAGAAAGCATAACCGTGGACAATCTTATTAGATCTTCAATCTATGTCAGCATATTTATAAAAACAAAATGCACCAAGAATTTTCTTGCAAGACCGACAGCGGGAATTGCTGTATTCTTTGACAACACGGAAATCAAAATTAAGATACAATAATATTATACTTTAGGTTGTGAGACGGGATTTTACGGCACAAACTGCTGCGTACCATGTCCAAGCGGCTGTGTGGAATGTAGACAGCAGATTGGTGACTGTTCTGGTACGTAAGACTTTAATTCTATTATAAAAAAGACAACAGTTCCATTCTACCAGAAAACACAACACAAGCATACCGCAGTCTCCCAAAACACGCTCCTCACACTTCACACCTGCTACTCATCGCATACATTGGAAGCTTTCCTTAAATGACACTTGTTAGTAGGACGTTAGTTAAACGAGCAAACAAGTTTAATTAAGGATAATTGTATGTGCCTTTTAAAACAATTAGTTGTAGTAATACTGTATTTGATAAATAAACAAACTAAATGTATTAATCAACTTTAAATCGAAGACAAGCACCAGGCTGAAGTTGGAAGATATAATTTAATTTTGAAATTATTAAATTCATATCAATCAAAACACACAAATAAGTAAGGAAGCCAAAAGGGTTCTCAAAAAAACATTAAAGCCTTAATGCACTTAGAGAACTATATATAATATTTAATCTATTTGAATATGATTGAATTTAAAATGAATGACAGAAGTTGGTTGGTTTACACATGCTATTTTGAGGTAAGCAAACATAATCATAAAAAACAGTTCCGTGCAAACCTCATACCTGACAGTAAATGGGATACATATATTACATTTACTTGTGTAAAAAGATGATTGTGTATAACAGATTGTGTTGCTCAGAAGTATGGCGTTCATTGCGAACAGAGCTGTTCAATGAATTGTAAGGATCAACTGACAAAGACAACGGAATTTGTAAAGGTAAAATACATGCAAATAATTATGATTTTGAAAACGTACTTTACCTTTCTAATACATATAATGACCAGTACTATTAAAAACGTGATGTTGTCTTAAAACATACTATTTTGAAGTAAGCAAACATGAAAACAAAAATTCCGTGCAAAACAATCACGGGTGATTTTGAGTGGAAGAAATTTGAAATGTTTAAAATACCATACCAGTCGTATCAGATCAGGAAGCATCCCCGTAGACAATCTTATTTGATCTTCAATCTATGTTAGTATATCTATAAAAACAAAATGCACTAAGATTTCTCATTAAAATCGTTAGAGGGAATTGCTGTATTCTTTAATAACAAGGAGATTAACATTATGGTTTTTTTTTGTTTTTGTTTTTTTAATAAAATTAAAACAAAACTATATTTTATTGCAACGATGTATGATTGAAAATAACAGAAATGTTATAGTGTACCATACATAGGTACCTAATAGGAATAATTTAAGTAAACATTACAGCTAATTTTGGTAAAACAGAAAACAAAATGAAATTAAACAATATTGTTTATAACCAATGGAAGATAATGCACAAAGCAGCAGTAAAGCACGATTATAACGAATCTCTAAGGACCATCAAAATCACTTCGTAATAAGAATAGTTCGTTATACATATACAGTATCACACACATCTCACAGGAACCTTGACGAGAAATGAAAAGTGTTATGTTATAACCATGAAATCGTTGTAAGCGTGTTCTTAATAAAAGTGTTTTACGATAATATATAATATTATGTCATAATACTTTAGGTTGTGAGAAGGGATTTTACGGTACAGTCTGCTCCGTACCATGTCCTAGCGGCTGTAGGGAATGTGGACAACAGACTGGAGACTGTACTGGTACGTAATCCTTTAATTCAACACAAATTAAATCAAAGTCTGAATAAAAAATAGTAAATTTTTAGACAATATCAAATTTATCATCAATCAAACTGTACGAACCAGTTCGGAAGCCAAATAGGGTCTCCAAATTTTATTGATTTTTTTTTATAAATGGACTGAGAGTACTATACATGTGTGTACCTAATATATTTGAATATATTCTAACTTCACTTGAATGGAAGAGGTTGGCTAAGGCTTACACATAAAATCTAAAAACTGGTTAAATTGAAATGGCAACTAGGAACAGAAAATTTCACAAATTAAAAGCTATAATAATTGTGTACGGTTAAAATTACAAATTCGATACCAGCATTTTCTTTTTTCCAGCAAAAGATTTAGAATTAGATTGCAAATGACTTGTTTGCAATTCATCATCGCTAAAAAGAAATAAAAAAAACTCCACACTGGGGATTTCCCCAGGGGAAGTAATCCGTACTAGAATATCTTTATATGATACATTGAACTAATTGAGATACCTGTAATTCTTAATATTTGCATTTGGATAAAGTAACAAGGTATTCAGTTTGGTTATATCCACTATTTTGTTAATGGCTTACTTTTGGGTGAATTATTTTATTTTTGGCGATAAAGAGTGTGCTCCAGGCTTATATGGAATGAATTGTAACATGACATGCGGTCAATGTGAGAGATGTGAAATGGAATCCGGTGTATGTTTGACCGCCTGTTTTCCAGGTTATCAAGGGACTTACTGCAATTCACGTAACTAGTTTACCTTTTTTTTTAATTCTTACTCTATTTCATCACACACAATAATCAGTGCATCATTTATAACACGTCTTATGGTAGTGTATCTTTAGGTGATTTTTAGCTATCGACAATTTTCAATGATCTCAATTGCTGTATTGGACTTTGTAATTTAAATTATATCGACGCATCACACATGCTGACATAGATTACAGTGTAATTGCTTCGATATAAAATAAGGATATATCGCATGGTCATCTTAAGCAGGACAATGGAATTTGAAATCACTTAACATTCGGTCATAACAGGAAGATATGTACAGTTAATTCAGCGTAATACTAATATGTTATTTGATGTTTCATAATTTCTTTGTTTATACATTTTTTTTTAATAAATTTTACATTTATCAGAAAAGGAAGATGAACCGACCCAATTAGATGTAACGCCGATAATAGGTGCAGTAGTGGGTGTGATTTGTGTCGTCGTCATCGTTTTTATCATCGTCATAGTTATCAAAAGGTATTCTCATGTAATTTACTTCTATAACAACAGAATGTTGCGTACGTAGTTTAATTTCTTTAGTGAAGTTGAAGTATTTTTATAAAATGCATATCCCGCAGAAATACACATCATTATATGTGAATATATTACATATTTAACTAATGATTTCAAGTAATTCGTACGTAACTTGTGATTTTTTTTCATTGGTAAGTCGATGGCTGTAAATAAAACGCACATCGCGCAGAAAGACGGATTGGATTACGTATTTGACGTTTGATTTCAATTTAATGCATATACATCAAATATGTATCGTGGATATTGAATTATTGAATAATACATTTATTTCTCTCTAGGCGTCGACAAAAGGCTGACAATCAAGAATATTTCAGTGACATTGGGCGTCCTAATGTGCATTCGAAGGACATATACTCGGAGCCAGAGGGAACTGACAGCACGCAAGCTAGACCAGAGGAAGAAGGATACAACAGGAATACATCTGGTGGAGCCTATTATAAAGTTATAAACCAAATTTTGCTCGCGAATGATTTACTTTCACAAATTACACCATCAAGATGAATTCGTGAAAGTTCATCTCGCGAAATATTGATCTATATTACCATTCAGTATTTAAATCAAGGAACATTCACCTTGTTAAATCTATTTTTGAATAAAAAACGTGAAATCTAGTAAGAGCATTGTACATATGGATGATACTGCTGTCTTGATTTTTTTTATCTTTTAAAAATGTAATTTCTTAGTAAGAGAAACAACCCGTGGTGTTTTTGTTGTGTTTTGCTGAAGGGCAAATATAACGCAATCAACCTTAAAGTACATTTTTATGATAAATATAAATTAACATACCACTATTGTTTTATTTTCAAATAAAAAAAATATTTACATTTAGTTTTTATAATAAGCAGTGAATTTATAAATGAAATATATGTTCCTCTATTATGGTAAAATGTCCTACAAACATCTTGAGAAAATTAAGTATATTGACTACATAAACGCAAGCATTTCAATGTTTTAACTATAAAAAATGTAACTTCACATTTTTTTCTGCTACATTTTACCTAGTTTTTTTTAGAAAGCAATGATTTTATACTGATTGAATCTGCTAAACAGTACAGACATTAAAATATATTGTGTTTGGTATCTTTATTTATGGGACGGATATTGGTTTTCATGTACAAGGCTACAGCGTGCCAAAGATAGGAAACGGACACTAGATACTTATTTTACCGTTGTGTTCTCATGATATGGTTTTAAGAAACTCTTAAATAATCGTAATACATGGATTTCGAGATGCTTAACGACGTGGGTAAAGTATAATTTACCGTCGATTAGTCCAATTTTTAGGTGATTATGACGTGACAAAATTCACGTCAACAGATGGCGTCATAATCACCAAAAGGTTGGGGCTAATCGACGATGAAAAGTACTTTACACACGTCGTTTTGGGATCTCGAAGCCTCCGTATTCAGAATTATGACATATTATCAGGAGAGGACGAACTACCTGAAGCGGCCGCCAGTGTGTACGTAAATACTGGTCAGGTCAGGGAAAGGTCTGGATCTGGTGTATGTGTGTATGTTAACTCGAGTCAAGTTGGGATTCCAGTCTCCAGTCTCAAATATGTTGTGGACAAGAAGATGCAAAATAAGGCAAAGTCTTTCCGTGATGAATACAAAGTAAATATATATATTTAAAACTATTTCAGGGATAAGTATACATATTACATAAACGAAAATAGCTAAGGAGTGTATTACCGTGATGTCAGTTTTAATGGCAATATTCTGTAAACTAAAACACAAACTAAAGTTAAAATAGAAGAAAGAAAATGAAAAAGAAAAAAAAAACTACGTAAAATTAAATACTCAAATATTTTTATTTTTTATTATGAAATTATTTTTAACATTGGATATTATACTTTTTTGTCATTTTTCCAGTCGATACCCAGTGGATCGTTGCATGATCATAACTAATTAATGAAAACAATATGATAATTGATAATTGGCCATGTACCAACGGTGTCAATCTATCGATTACCCCTTTTTGCCTTCCTCGTTATTGATTTACATTAATATGTAACTATTGTGTAATTAACTGATTGTTATACATGCATGGTTAATGGCATTATCCTAATGATTTGGTATATTTTATATTTTGTATACTATTGAATCATTTTTTTCTGCTAGTAATTGAAATGCATAATTTACAAAATGATAAGATTGATAATTATGGGAATATGTTTTACATATTTAGCTTTTATCTGAGAGAACAAATGAGATTAAACATACGGATTGGTTTCCTATGAGATGGTCGGTGACACACTAAACCTATTAAATCAACGTTATTGAAATACTGTAACATTAAAACTAAAATCAGCTGATTTGATTAGCTTAGCTATTTTTGTTGTATTCCACTAGGACCTTATACTGTATCGTGTATCTACCTTTGGCTGTCTTGACTTGTACTGTTTTGTCCTTGAAGTATATACATGTCTACTTGTGTCTGTCGTTCTTTGTGTCCGTGTTTTTGTTTTGTATTTATCTTTGGTGTGATTATGAGAGAGTTATATTTGCTCGTATGGGCTATCCGAGACGAAGACCGTTTGGATATTTATCTCCGTTTGTTTGGCACTACATGACGTGATAATACGAAAGTTCAACAGGTAATGTATTGACAATTAAATCCTTATTTTAGTGATAGATTTGTTTAAATGTTCTTTATGTAAATTTCATACATGATTGTAAGGTAGCTTTTTAGAACCATATTTTTTTTTTTAAATAGTCATAGAATCAATGTATATGACATTAATTAAAATAAAATATTATTTGTGATCGGGTGGTGTAGTGGTTAAGCCGCTCGTCTTTCACCTAGCCAGCCGGGGTTCGACCCCCGGCACGGACGTGAAAGGTTAGGGGTCACCTGCCCGATCACGTGGGTTTTCTCCGGGCACTCCGGTTTCCTCCCACACTGAGACCCCTCGCGCGCTTACATCCGGGCCATCGAGAGTGATTTGCATAAGTTGTTATAACTTGTTTCGTAATCGATGAAAAAGAAATAAAGTTTTATATTTGAGTAAAATAAATAATCTATTAATAAAGATAATATCATGTATGCTATTCTTATTATTTCCGTTATCATATTAGTTCATGATTTCCAAATATTATTATAAGTCTATATGTTATCATTGCAATATTGAATAACGTACTGATTTTGCATTTAAATTTTGATATATTTTTGTGACACACATCGAGAACAGTTTGCAAGCATGTGCACTGATGGCACATTTTCGAAGAGAAAGAAAAAACAATGGAAGATGCTTTAAAGTACGTATGTCTTCGATGTTTAGTAAAAGTCACTATCTTAACTTAGCAGGTATGTTTGAATTATTTCTATTTATTGATTACTATTTTTGATAATTGTTAAGCCACATAATATTTATAATACGTCTCCATCGCCACATTAATGATATTATTTTGCAATAGTGGGTGTGATCAGCAATTACATTATATTTTGCTCGAAAAATTGTTATTAGAGAGCAAATTTGCTTCTGAATAAATTACGGTTCAACTTCTTAATTCACCTATTTTTTTATTTCAGAATTTGTTGCCGACAGATGTAAGGGTGATTGTACGGGGACAATAGGGACCGACGTATATTCTGATATCTCCTTAGTGAGTAATATAAATATGGTACTCTATATATATGAAATAAACAGTATAAATGATTTGTTGTTGAAAAACATGTCGATGGTATTAGCATTTTTTTCTGTTTATGGCTCAGATATTAAATTTGTCTAAATCTGGGTGAACTAAGGGGGGACACCATGAAGATACTTAGTAAGATAATTATTACACAATACGTCAAGATTATTTAAATTGCGTCCTATCATGTAGGTTATTAAAACTGTATTTT
Source organism: Argopecten irradians (assembly GCF_041381155.1). Taxonomy (NCBI): domain Eukaryota; kingdom Metazoa; phylum Mollusca; class Bivalvia; order Pectinida; family Pectinidae; genus Argopecten; species Argopecten irradians. Next base: position 1,010,469 of record NC_091139.1, read on the forward strand.
ATAATACAAGACATTGTCTGCAGTGTCTTTTCTTGATACAAATTGACCTCGTTTCTTTCCTTATCGGGGTTGAGGAACAGTAGTTATTATCGTGATTTTTTACATATATGTCAGATAGATTGTGTTGGTGATCGGGAAGGATACGTCCTTGTTACAGGTCTTTAACCGCGTCTAAAGATACAAGCCAGTGACTGGATATAAGATAGTGATCGGAGCTACGAGGAAGGATAACTCGTGTTAGTTTAACTATCCAGTCCACCACGGAAAAGTGAGACCCCGTGATTATTTAGATAACCTACTTGTGTATAAAAAATTGTTCATACGAAATATGACATAGAAACCATTTTGTAGGATAATTTCACCTCCGACAGAATCTCCAAACTAAGAGATGGTAAATGAATAAAAGTGACTAGGTATTATTCATTCGTAATCGGGTACAGTTCGGGTTATGACTGGTAATACAATACAATAATTGTATATTAGTCTTGTTTAATAGGAAATATATTTTCTAAACCATTTAAAGACAGACTTGTTTGATATATATCGGCAAATAGAATGTAAAATCATTTTAATATGAATTTGTTCGGTCCTATTTTCCCATATCAATTTTAATTTGTCGAATGATTTTATTTGCAGTTTTTCTTCATTTTTCATACAGGAAATCGGGATCTTTGTCTTATATGTGTTCGTTAAACCAAATGATTTCTAAATTTTTCGATGAGAACGAACGATTTTTGTGTGCTGATGTAGGTTTTTCCGAGAAGCAGTAAAGCCTAACAAAATATGGTAGTACAGTAGAATTATCACACATGCTTGACGTACATCATGCATTGTCGTAATTTATGTACGTATAAAATCAGTCGTCATAGATAAACAAGGACGGATACAGTGGATGTGCTATTGGAAAAAGCTGCTGTATCACAAACTTAGAATCTATCTGGAATAACAAAGAATGCTAGTCAAATTTTTCTACAGTCTGATTCCGTCCATAGGACCATCTATCATCGTCCATTACTTGTCATTATGACTTTCAAGGATAGTTTTTGCATAATCGAAATCAATGACATGCACTTGTCAGCTGGGATTTTAGTGTTTTTGATAGTCTGTATATAACAGAAAATGACAGAAATCGTCATTATTGTTTAAGTATTGAAAATGATTATGTGGGCATGCGTCAATAAACGCATTAGTTTCAACTATAGACGTCAGCGGCATTGTTCTAATTTATCATATAATGGCGTTTGCACATTAGTATGTATTATATGCTATATTATTTTATGTTAAATATTACCCTTGTATTGGATTGTACATTTGATGTAAATCACATAAACGACTTGTGAACAATCAAAATGTTGTAATGCTGTGAAACGGCGTATATTAAATTAAATATGTCAGTTTTATCCAATTTTCATAATATAAACGGAAAATCCCCATAGTTTCCGCTTTATGATCGTCTCTTGCGAACGAAGATTTTCGTTGTATTTTTGGAAATTTTTGGCTTGTATATTGTAATGAAATCTGAGGATTTTATTCCTATACTATGTTATTGAAATAATAGATATTTGACCTCTGCAAATTGAGTTGCTTCTTCTGGATTATTAAGTGAATTTACAATACCACTAACAAAGTACAATCGTCAATACGATTAATATTTGAAAAATATGTCAAGCCTATGGTGATTGTTTATATTGTGTATGTTTAGACATTAAGACATGTCTTCCCCCACTTTTTTTCTTCATACCAAATACTGAATTCATGGTGCTGCTGTGGTAAATCAGTATTTTTTAAAAAAAGAATATAAAAAAGGAATTTAGTGTATCAAAATTCACATGTTTTTGATACACATGAATATGTGCATTAATAGTCCCCTGTATAATTATGCATTACAGTAGAATAGATTTCGCGGCATCACTATATGACATCAGGTATGTAATGTTTTGTAGAGACCGTGTGTTTTTGATTAATGCCTTATTATGGATTAGTGAATATTTATATAGAAGACTGACCAGTGTTTTCTGATTTACTGTATTCTAACTAGCAATGCAATCATGAACTTTTTTAGTATGTGTTGCCTTACATAAGGTAAACAGACATGTATTTATTGAGATTGTATGTGTTTATCTAAGGTATATAAACTCGTAATAGACCAAGCACAGTTTGCGAAAAATACGTTGTATCTTTAACTTGTCTAAATTGAACTGACTTCCCTGCATACATTAATACCTCAATCAATCTGAGTTATCTACAAATATGCTCAAATTTGTTAAACATTTTCTATTTCCACCGGTGATAGTTCAAAATAGCGGAGGCGTTATACGGGATGGACACCATGAAAGATTAGAAGCAAAGCCACGCTATAGAAAATTGATAACCAACCCCGATTTTTTTACCGATATGCATAGAAAAACAACATGTAAAGTTTGTTATAAATGTGGTGCAAATTGGGCGTCGTTCCGCGGCATTTTTGAATTATTCTTTGTTGTGTTATATTGAATTTATTACATCAATGTATTACTTCTATACGGCGGGTTGCCCGATAAATTGCTGGGTTTTTTAACATAATCCGCGATATAAATTTTTACAGTAATATGGACAATTATTTATCCATTTTACTCAAGTCTGACACTATAGCATTGCTACTCATAACATTAATGTCATTTTATGAGTTCATAATTCTCCCACTAAAAAATCTCTCGTTGTTGTAGTGTCTAGTATAAAAACAGATGTTTCGTTACGTCGTTTCTGACCAGTAAGTCAATGACGCAATGGACGCAATTCGGATTTTTTTGTGCGGTATTTGTATGCATACCAAAATGAAAAACCCAATTAATCTAAAAATTAGTTCGCAAACAATATTTTGTGGTTCTGAATGTTTAAAAATTTTAGTAATATGATATCCTTAAGTTGCAAATTTTGTTAATTAAAATTTTGTTCGAATTGCTGTTGAATTGAGGTTTAATTCCATGATCTTTATTTTTTTTACCGTTGAATGAACGATCGGAGGTACTTAACAGTGTCTTTAAAAAATGGCTCACACTTGATGGGGGATGCGGGGACATTTTTTGTAAATTGCGATTATCAGTGTGTATTAACAAGTTGGTGTAGGTTTTAAGATTACAGAAAACGGAAATGTAAGCATTAAACTGCCTTTTGGCATATTTGTGGTCCTATAATTCTCCAAATTTGCAAAGAAATAAATTATAACGCACGTTATTTAATTTGAGTGCAATTCCGGGAAAATTATAGGGCCAGAAGTCCTACAAGAAGGCAGTTTAATGCTTTAAATAAAAAATAGATATTGTTGTATTTAAGATGTAAAATAGTGATATTTACAACATGAAATACATCATAGTTATGCAATACAAACTATGTGAAAAGCAGGTTGAGTTAAGTTTTATTACCGTATGAAGCACACCAAATAAACCATAACTAGATATTTCCTGTGGGAACAGAAATGATACAGTTGTTAACCTCTACAAGTATATAAATCAGCCATCAAACCCGACCGCCCGGCTAGTAAACATTGTGTCACCTCAGTGTAGAAAGGGTCTAGTGTTTATTTATCAGGTGTACGTATGGGTAAATGTTTCCTCGTATTCTACATGTCTATGGTGTACCCTATAGGACACTGTTATCTCAATTTATAATTCCTAACGAGACGATATTATATTAGCACGATTTTTTTGTTTACATCAGGATGAATCCATGTGCACATCGATCCATCTACTTTGAAGATGATTCATGTTTGTCAGCAGAGCAACTCGGTGTTTTGTTAAAAAATGAAAGTTATTGTTTACAAAGTTGGTATAATACGACATTTATCAGTTTCTAATGTTTATTTTAAATATGCCGCACCGCCGACTGTGCATAAACAATTCTCATCATTTGAACAATAATTGGTGTTTAATCATGAAAATGTATGTCTTATTAACACCAAATAATATAAAATAGCTTTTGGTGGATGCCCAATCAGTACTTCCTTCCATATAGGGCATAGCGACATGGGTTTCTTTTCGGGACGCAATTAATTACTTTTAATATATTTTTCTTGAAGTAAAATAATAATTTCAAACTCTTCAATAATGGTATTGGTGTAATGTAAGCAACATTTGTACCTGAAGAAAAGTACTAATTCGTTCGTTCATGTTTTTGATACAGAAAAAAATACTATGTGTTAGGGATGTAGAATCATTAAAGTCATACACGTACAGAATTTATCGACAACGCAAATCACTGTTATTTGCGGTTTGGTATTACATTTTCATATAATTATGACAATTAAGTATTATTATTACAATGTAATAATATTATCACACTATATGATTCGATCTTCGTAAATATGTGTATGTATCTTATGTAAGACTCTCTTGTCTGAAAATAGCCAGGAATCTTGACTGTTTAAAACAAGAAAAGGTTTCATGATTAAGTTTAAAAAGAACCATATATACGTGTATGACACGATGCGAAGCGAAAAAACAGTTCTCTTTTTTTTCTTTCTTGAAAAAATGTCCTTTTTTTAATTAAGCACTATATTTAAGAAATAATTAATATTTAAATTTTCACTACAAAGTGGGCGTCTGAGTTTTAAAATCTTTTACGATCTTTTTTAAATCGGTATCAGGTTCAAGTTATCATTATGTTAAAACAAGGACAGGTAAAACCAATAGGCAACGTTAACCCTAATACAAAACAATGTATATATAGTATCAAGTATATATAGGGTAGCACGTTTGTGACGTTTTTTTCAAAATTCCGGTCTCGTATACTTAAAGAGATAAAACCTAGGTAGAAGTAAGTAGCAATAAATATTTCGGTATCTTATCGCTGTTGAAATTTGGTAGACATTCCCCATGAAATCGATTGGGGGTTACAATACAGCAGTGATATCGACACAGGTAGTAAATCTTCCTTACCCCATATCTGAATTCGGCACCCTATCACAGATATAAAGTACACTAAGATATGTATGACACTTCCTGGTTTATGTGTAGGCGCAGTTTAAATCCAAAATGGAGACGAAAAGGATTTTGGAAGGGGAAACAATTTTAATCATGTTCTCTCTTTTTGATGTAACCATGTCTGCAAGTAAGTAGAAATTCGCATGAAGAATTAATGTCTTAACAAAGCCGGTATAACAACATGGGTGTATGTATAATCAAATAAAAAAAAATACAATATTTACTATGAAATTGAGAGATATCGATATAACCTTGATGGGTATATGTATTTTTTCTATTTAACTCCAAGATCATCAATTGATCATTTGTACATTGCAACTTATGATTAGCAATTTGTTTCTTCTGTATTTGCAATTTTCATACGTGTCTGTCCCTGGATTGTATACTGATTAGAACGTCATATGTTCGTGAGCGTAACATCAAACTATTTTGAGAAATAGACGTAGAATTTGTTCACAAAATGTATGTAGGACTTAAACTTGAACACAATGATCTGATGCCTATGCGGCGAAGGAAATACACCGTTTTATGCAGAGTTCGACAATGAGTAGTATACAATAGAGGGTAAAGTAAAAAGAATAAGTGTTTAATAAATAAATTATCTATCTGATAGGCATCGACAATCATGTATCAAAGTATGATTTATAAGTATACCATTACCATTGCAAAAGTACATTTAAATCGCATCGGGCCATATTCATACCGAATCAAAGCGGATATAAATGGGACAGAATCAAGTCACACGAGTTATGGTTGCTCAATATGGAATGTATGTAACACTAAGTAATTATAAAATAAAAAAAAAAACTTGCTTAAGCCTGTCAACTTGTAAAACACAACTCACGAGTGTCAAATAAATTTCATATTCATTAGTCACTCGTTCAGTAACATCTAATACAATATTCTTATCATATTTTGTATCGCTTCTTTTGCGAAAATACTATCAAGCGTTAAGATAGGAATCTATGTATCACCCATTTCAACTGGACGTCTTTTGTTCATGCAGATATAAACAAAATAATATCATGATTTTACAAATGAATTTCACGTGTCTTGAAATTCGAAGATGAAATACAGGTAACATATGGTGATTATATTATCATATCATGCACTTGATTAATGAATCAATCACAGTAGCTTATTGTCCGAAAGACATCACTTAAATCTAAATGTCGTGCAAGACATTTGTAAAGTCTTTAGTGTATTTTTCACTACTAAACGCGAGATGTCTTTTCTTTGATGTAATCTATCAACGGGTATTTGTAGTCAATTATGAGTAGTCAACTCTTAAAATGTATTTATGTTATCAACTCTTAAATGGGCTGAGTAGCAGCTCTTAAAATGTTTTTTAACGGAATTCAAATACAGTCATGAGAGTGTGTTGCATTGTATTTAATCAGGCTATACACTAATAATTCAGATTCTACAGCAAAACGGAACATAATTACCATACATGATTGAGCTTATGACAACTACGTTGTAAGAAAAACCAGGGTACTGTTGCTAAAAAAGTGATTAGCCGAAGGAACTGCTCTGGTAAGGTTTCAGTCTCGTTAAAGTCTCGTTTCAAAAAATGGTCCTGTTTGTAGAAAATTGCCATAAAGAAAATCTGTCAAATAATCAATATATACTTCTTTTATAGGCAGAATTGTTTCAACACAAATTTTAAGATATAACAAAAAATTAGATGCTATATTAAAAGAGTGCATTTCCTGCACTTTAATGAATGGTAAAAATTGCTATTTGTCTTAATTTTTGCAGAAAATCTTTTATGATGACAATATCTAGCATTTACTGTGCTGTTATTATTTTCTAAAAGAAAACATTAAGTTAGCCGATTTCGCAAATATTCATACTCATTAGGCAAACTAATTTGAAAGATATTACTTTAGTGTGTCGTGTATATGGCCAAAACAGTGAATTTCTAGTAAAATCATACTTTGAGTCAAATAGCTATCTTTGATTCCCAATATCACACAACCATAATATTCTATTTCCCTTTTCAACTTTTATTTAAGCGTTAAATAAATTGCATTCTTGGGGAATATATGGTCCTATTATATTCCCAGGATTCCTGGGAGAATTATAGGGCCATAAACCCCTTAAGAAGGCAATTTAATGCTGATATTTCCGTTTTCTGTTATATTTGACCCAGCATGTAATATACACTGCTATCATTAATGCACAGCATTTTCTTGTGACGTCAAAAGTACATACGTCATCAGAAGTCCATGGAATAAAAACTCATAAAATTATCAGTAGTCTTCCAACATTTTAATCAGTGTGTTGCATCTTCATATTCAAAATACAATCGGAGTATTTTTATTCAGGTAGCATGCAAGTACGCACAAAAATGCGCATTCCGTCATTACGTCATGACGTCCTTCAGAACGACGTCACAATACATGTTAAACATATCACTACACCAACGGTTATAGGAGAATTATGATCTCACAAATTCCCTTCTTGGTTGGTAGGGTTATATAGTGTCATTCCCGAGGAAATGGAAATATAAATGGTATCAACTCCTACATTTTCCACAATATACATGATTGTATATTAGAAGACAGGCTAGTCAATGGAACCTTTATATTTCCACCAAAGCAGATACTTCATCTAATGATCCCATATGCTGCAAAATACGAACATGTATCATATCTCAAGTCTTCGAGAGGGTAAATTGTTGTTAAAATGTGGTTCGCTTAATCATCTTTTGAATGACTGTATCCGTATTGGTAGTAGTTTACAATATCTAAATATACTGGTGAAGTGTTACGTTATACAGTAAATTAGTATTAAGTGACACTGATGTAAGTAAAAAAAAACACATAGATGTAAATTACATATCATTGCAGGTACATCGCAAACAACTACACGAACAGTTTCAATTTGAACGTACAAAGTACAAAATGATTGATTAATTATATGTCTTGTGTTTTTGTGTCATACTTTCTTTGTTATTTAACACTGACAGGAAATGTAGCCGTACGAAAGTCTGCCACCCAGAGTAGTTCAATCAATGGATGGGGAGCAGACAAAGCTTTGGATAACTGTACAGATACATTTGTTGCCAGTGGTTGTTGCTCACATACCAATCCTACCGGTTACATGAATGCACAGTGGGATGTTGACCTTGGGCAGCTTATGACTATTAACGATATTACTATATACTACAGGGGTAAGTGCAGTTAAATTGTTGCTATCTTGGACAGTTATTAACCCATATGATTTTTTTTCTGAAATGAGCGAAATATGAACATTATTATAAAAAGTGTTTCTGTAGAGACAATAACATGACAAAAAAATCATAAAAAATCACAGCATCATATGCTGATATCAAACATACATGGATATGAACTATGTTGAGTCTGACTGTCAAGTGACTGATTATCTATCTATACAAATGAATTTTTAACAGCATATTATGTATAAGCCACTGGTGGTTTCCTATTACGTCAAGCTCTTTTGCAGTCTTGGTCAAGAGAAACAACTAACTGAATTATTGCTCATATTCGTACACTGCATGTAGATCATTAGCATTCCACCTGATGTCCTCAATGAATATGTTCTCTTTTTCCTCACCGACTTTCTTCTTCCTAATGTCTCCCTCGACACTGCCTCCCTTTTGGACTTTCTAGGTTGAGTGTTCGCTCCTTTGAGGAAAGTTTTGGGTTCTCTCCCCTGGCCAAGACACACCGTAGAGTATAAAGATGGTCGTTTTTTTGTCATACATATGCAATTTACCAGATACAAGAAGTTTTATTTAGTGTCGTATATATACAATGAAATACCATTAGCTCTGTAGAGCAATTCTTACGACAAACAATGGTATAACATTTAATAACAAAGAAATTGTATTAAATTTAATGCAAAATATAGGACAGTAAAAATAATGTCAAGTTTTAATAATTAAAATATATCACAGCGTGCAGTTACAAAACAAAAAACATTATATACTATATACTTACTAGGGGACTTATTAAGAAAACAATTTAAAGCTAAAAATGATGCTGCAAACATGGAAATGTTCCATGTTACATACTACAAACAAAACTAAACAAAACCGCAACAAAAGCTCGTATACACAGAATACATGTTAAAATTAGCATAAAATAAAATAAATGGAGTACATTTGTAATACATACAATGTGGATAGTATAAAAAAGGAGGAAGAAGAACGCATAAAAAACAGAACTGGAAATGAAATAAGACAAACAAAGCAGACACGTGACAGAAGAAAAGAAAATACACATTTTAGCAGTGAGCACTTAACAAGGTTTTGAAAAAGAAGGGTTTTACATGTGGTACATGAAATAACTCTAAGAGTAGAAACATGTATATTTAATTAGGGTATAGAGGATCAGGAAGATTTATAGGGGAATAAGGGCGTAGCCCGAGCCTCCTTTACCAATCATTTGGGGACATTTCTCTCCGAGGTGCGATAAAATGCATTAGGGTTCTCAATTAACAAAAAATGCATGTTATCTTATTAAGAATTTTATTTCAATCTTAATTATCTTTTTATGTTATATATATCATTTTTACCGAAACAAATGCATGGATAGGAATATCATTTTGCTTTTAACAGGTATATTTGCGAACAGATTTGCCGGGTATCAGCTTTATGTTTATAATGTCACGGGTATTCAACCACACAAATGTTACGAGGACACGAGTAGTGATGTTAGTGAGGTACAGTTGACGGTGACACATCCGTGCCCTTATGTAGCTCACCATGTGCAAGTGTACAACTACAGACACTATCCGAAACGTCATGAATGGTATAGTGAATATGCAGTACTGGAACTTTGTGAGGTACAGGTGTTTGGTGAGTATGATTATGATACATATAACCTAAATATAATTGCTATGTTTATGTTTTTTTTTAAATATATCGTGTTCACCTTTTTAACCGATGTACAAGAAAATCTGAAATACAAATTGCTCCCTGGGCGTAAAAAAAGACAAATTATGAATAACAAAATAATGATATTGCAAACCGAAACTGTGTTTATAAATATCTGGAATAATATCCTAAATAATACCAACTACTATTGAAGCTGTAAAAATGTATTATCAACAGATATATTCAAACATACATATATATGTCTTCCTAACACAATAGGCGGTGTTATTCAACTCTCAGAGTAATCAATAAACGATGCAGCTGTTGATTAACAATTTTTATTAAACCACACGTGGTATAAACTCTGTACGCATTCTAACAGGCTGGCGCGGTGAACTTTGACCTGACTACTTATTTCTCAATGTCACGTCATCATTAATCAATGTCATCAATTATCGATTGACGTCATACTATGTTGTGATCGCGGCTTGCATTGTCCCTTGTATTGACGTCAAGACTGCTGTTGGAAAGCGTACAGTAGGCCTATGTGACGTGATCGTTGTGTCAAAAACGTTACGCGTTTATGTGTGGTATAAAAATATGTAACTCGCTTTGGCAGAAAATGATCTTACTGATGAGTTTGGTAGATTAAACCATTCTAAAACGGACTTGAATTTGATTACAATGGCTTGATGATTATTTAGCGGGAAGAAGACGGCCTGGTCATACCGTGAGCATATAGTTTATATAGTCCAACAATGAATCTCTTATTGTTATCTTTGAAAAAAAAATGAATTTAATGATACACCAAATGAAATATATTTCCTCTTAAAATTGTATTCAATTACAAAAAAGAATTATTAATAGATATTTTGCAAAATATGACTTTTGAATATTAATTAGAGCCATTGTGCTGAGGAAACAATCGCTATTGCTTATTTGCATATCTCGGCAAACAATAAAGGCCGATTTTATCTTTAATAAGTACAAAAGACACTCGCTGAAGCTCGTGTCTTTTGTAACTTTTGAATATAGCTCACTCTTGTTGAAATCAACCACTCGTTGTGTAACCTCTATTTTTACCACAATAATTTGTATAGTTTCACTCTCAGTCCATTGTATAAATATGTAAGATGTTGGATAAACATATTGATATTCCACTAGTAACACCTTTTGTTCTTTTACATGCTTAATTATAATTGCCTTTTTGCGGTATATCTTGTTGTACAAGGACGCTGTGGTGATTCCGGTAGAATAAACGCCCCTAGACCGGATCTTAATTAGGTTACTTTGGTTATGAGGATGTAGATGTCACTTTGGCGTAAAAAAATATCCGAATATAGTTCATTAGTTTATTGTACACAAAATCTAGATTCAAAAAGCTGTTCGGCAAGTAGGAATGAATGGAACAATTGTAAAAAGGATTTGTAAATAATACATTCTTTAAGCAATTAAAATTTTTGAATATTGATGGATGCCTGATTGATATGATGATATCACTACATATTATTTGCATATATCGGGAAATAACGTTATCTTATTTTGGCCTTCTTGTTGATTATTTCATTGTGGTAGAAACAGGTCACGCAAATAGGGGTTGTTGAACATGGAAATCATTTCATCTCGTTCGTTATTTTTTTTTAAATACAAAAGACACTCGCTAAAGCCCTTGGCTGATGTAACTTTTATAAAATATATCACTCGTGTAAAATAAATTCAATGTACATCGACCATTCGTTGTGTAACCTCTATATAGAAGTTACATGGCCGCCAAAACCCCCACCAAATATTTCTGTACCTCAAGGTATGTCTATTGTTTTGGTATTTTCCAACAGGATGTCCAGCAGGAACTTACGGTATCGGTAACTGTGACAATACGTGTTCCAGGGATTGTTATGGTGGTAACTGTGACGCTACAACAGGCGCCTGCTTCTGTAAGAAGATTTATGCCAAATGTGTAAAATTGTGCTAAATACATAGTTTTAGAGCGCAAAATAGGCCTTATAAATAATAGATAACAATGTGAATTTGAACATAGGAAATACATTATGGTATTAAGCATAATGGTATAAACTAATCGCAAATAATAATTTTATCAAAGAAAATAAGAGGTACTGATACTCTGGAGTAGTAAAAATGACTGTCCCTATAATTAGTATAGTTATTAACTTAAAAGTTCAATAACTTAAAGAGGAATAAACAATAGCCTTGCAATCCAAAAATAGCCTTTTTATTAAAAATGCCCTTTCTATACAATGTTATGATCGACAGTGTGATATAGATATTATCGCAAACTTTTAAATTAATGAAGAATTTCACGTATCATTATTTTTTTTTTATTCATTTTTACGCTTCAAATGTAGAACTGTGTATCTTTTCTGCAAAAAGGTTAACAATTTGATACTGTTATTTGTTTTAAGGGTAAGAGGCCTTTCACGATTACCATTACTAACATTTTGGTCGTTATTGCTATCTTCACAGATTGTGTTTCTCAAAGGTACGGTAATAAATGCGAAAATGACTGTTCCATAAATTGTCAGAACCAGGTTTGCGACAGAGATACCGGAAACTGTAACGGTAGGTTTATGCAAATAATAAATGGTGTTATCTGTTTTCATATAAAGCAAATAGTATCCTAAACCAATAATTTACTGTTAAGTGACTGAGTGCTTTTATTGATTTTCGGAGCATTTGTACTTTGTGTAAAATGTTTATGTTAATTTTGTGTTATCTTGATCATTATTAATTTGATATAGAATTGCAAACGCCATTTCATTCTATTAATTCCAATAGCACTGTTTGGCCCCGGTTAACTGACACAGTACAAACATTAATTATAATTTAAGCCATACGATGACTTAAAAACCATATTTTTACAAATTTTCATCTTTGCTATATGTCATAATAAGGTTGTTTTGTTTCATGAAAATGACGTGTTTTCTTAGAAGGCACTGCTTATTTTAACAATTATCAATGCCGTAGGATTGTGTTACACACGGAAATTGGTTACACAGTGTAATATGACTGTTCTAGGAAAACTGTATAGACCAGGCCTAGATTTCTCGAAAACAAAAGTGCAGACTTAAGTCAAAACTTAAGTTTTTCTCCTTCTGTAAAGTTATATGAAAAATGATGACTTAAGTCAGTTTTTGACTTAAGTTTGTTTCGAGAAATCGGGGCCAGCTCTTGTGAGCGAGAAACTGGTACCTGCAATGGTGAGCTTTGCTTAATCAATACCTATGTGGAATATTTCAAAATAATTATTTTTTATAAAGATATTTCTAGGTTAAAATGTGTGATACTCTATCTGATTAATTTTACAAATTGCGCATGTATGCAACTTAATTCACTTGTTATGTGATTTGGGATTGGCAACGTCGTGATATGTATGAAACAGAGACAGTTCTTAGATTGAATTTAGCTGAATATTCACTGCATAATATATATATTTTTTTTCTGCCAATCCAATATTTCTTTGAATTGTGAATCATCTCATCAGATTGTGTTCCCCAGAAGTTCGGAAGTAAATGCGATGAGTCCTGTTCTGTGAATTGTTTAAACCAACTTTGCGAGAGAGACAATGGAACATGCAACAGTAAGCATAAATTCAATATAAAGTACCAATACATGTTATAAACGCCTTCAAGGTTATGAGAATATAAATGTTTTGTCGGAAACTATTATCATGTTGTCTCAATGAAACAATTGTTTATTTCTTATAAGACTAATTATTTATTATTCAGTAGATTTGTGATGTGAAAGAAATAAGCATTAACGAGTCAATGACTTATTATTATTGCACGCTTGTTCTATTAAAAAAAAGTAGTAGTAAATGTAGATACAAAGTTAAAATATATTGTAATCGAGTCAGTGTCTGCTTCATGCCTACCAGATTGCATTGCTCAGAAGTACGGCACACATTGTGGTAATTATTGTTCTGCAAATTGCCTTGAGGAAAATTGCAAGAGAAATAAGGGTATTGTTATGGTAAGTAGTCGATTATTGTTTGTTTATAAATATAGTATATGTGATTACAAAAACTGGCATTGTTATGGTTAATATTCGATTATTGTTTATATATATATACCAGACGTGATTACAAGATTACTATTTGTCATCATAATTCGAGTAGCAGAAGGTATACACCTCATCGACTACAACTATTATTAACTAAATTAAATTATGATTGATTAATGTGCTTCGCCAAAAAATAATTTTGCAAATACTACGTTCAACTCGATATTGTGTTGAACCTGTAATGAAAGTGTTTGAACCAAATTAATAATTTAGCAATATACGCGTTATTACAAATTTCAATAATACGTGCGCCAAGGATACCGGACACCGCTTTGATGAGACGTAACTTTATATTGCACATAGTTAAATATTAAGGATGTGTACTAACAGTGACAGTAAACAAGTATAAATTAATTGTTAAAAATACTGTCTGTTTCCCTGTAAGAAAAGGAATGTGATCACCGTTTAATGATTACTATTGACGATTCGATTGGAACTACGTTTTCATATAATTATATCTTGGGGAAAAGGTATTGGTTATTTAATTCTATATGTTGTAAATTTATTTATGTATGGATATCCCTCACAGTCTCTTTCTTATTAATTCATTAAGAACGAGAAATGGAAATGTCAGGGAATATACCCATAGATAAATTATGATTTAAACAGGCTGCATCGATGGCAAGTATGGTACTACATGTGACCAAATCTGTCCTGGAATTTGTAAGACGTGTACACAAGACAATGGCGATTGCATCGGTGAGTTTATGTTTGATTGGTCTGAGATCTGAATGAATTTGTGTAGCGCTGATAATGATTGAACATTTTCAAATAAGCGAATCTCCCTGTAACGACCAATTTGATTGGCTCAGATATATGTTAATATAATACAAATGACGTCATCGGTTTTGATACCGTCTGCCGTTTATGATTGACTGAAGCAACAACTAATAATTTCAATATCGACATTAAATTTCAATAGAATGTTACCTGAACCAAATATATCAATATCACCAGATTGTGTGTATACATTATAATACAAATACATCAGCTCAAGAACCTTACGGCGAATGGTAATTACATATTTTAAAACTATATTGTTTTACGCTTCATGTTAGGGACATATTCATATTTGATGTTTGTTACTGCTATTTTGTTAAAGTAAAGTTACATCTTATTTATTTTTGTTGCAATAGTTAGAAATTATACTTACTTATCAACGCATAACTTCACTGCCATTTATATTTTTCTACAACACTGTATATCAGTGTTTCATAATGTAAATCACAAGTGGAATGATTTGAATGTAAAAATCTGCCGTCCATGTGAATTACTTTTTATAGAATGCACAGCAGGACGACACGGGACTAACTGTGAACTAGAGTGCCCTAACAACTGTCAGGCGGACTGTGACAAAGTTTCTGGATACTGTGCTGGTGAGTCTAAACAATACGAATTGGTTGATGTCGATAAGCAAAATTTTAAAAATAACGTAGCTCTTCGCCTAGCCATACCCATCTATGGCCGAGGCCCGGATAGGACATGATTCAATTAATTGTCCTCCTTTGTTAAATTGTGTTTGTTTGATATGTAATATGACATATCTACATGCGTTTGACTGCTGCATGCGATAATGGATTTCACGGCAAAGATTTTCATTGACATGTAGCAGATGTACAGAATGCCATCAAGGCAATGGTAAATGCATTGGTAAGGTCATTTCTTATCATAATAGGAACAGGAAATCGACATTGAATAGATTATGCAGGCTGCTATGTAAATCATTTCGTATATAAATCGGTTCTTATTATGTTCTTACATCTATATGTCAATAGATAACGTTAAGTTTACACTTTTTATACTATAAGTGAGTTGGATTTATTGTCGTCATTTATATCTCAGATAAATGACATCATTCACTTTCAATCATGGTTTCTGTTAATAATAGCCATTTTAACACGCTGAGCACATCCTTTCCAAGTCATGTATACATGCATAAATATCATTTTCTGTTGTCTGGACAGAATGCGTGTCAGGTTTTTACGGGCAGGAATGCAACGTGACATGTGGTCATTGTACTAGCTGCTATAGAGTCAATGGTTCCTGTCTATCATCGTGTGATGCTGGTTACCAACGTGAAGGCCATTTCTGCAAAATAAGTAATAATTATTTTCCAAATATATTTAGCTACAGAATTAATATGCAGACAAAATGCTCTTCAAAATATAACAAATTAATACTTTATTAATAAATATTAATTTCTATAACTAATTTTACTTAATGGTATGGTTCAAAAATTAGAAAAGCAGATTCAAATACATCTACATCAATGTAACGACATATACAATTTTTTTGGTTTGTTTTGCTAGAGTTTAATTTAAATGTATTTCTTTCTATATCCTAGCCCAGACACCAAATACTTCAACAGATGCAGGCGCCATAGCAGGGATAGTTGTGGGGGTGCTTGTTGTCGCTGCCGTTGCTGTCGTTATTGTAATCTTTATCAGGAGGTAACACATATACCATAATGGCTATAGGACATTATCAACACTAGGGGAAACCCGATTTATGTGTTATAGTTTTGTTTAGACTTAGATGGATATCAATGTATATTATGATACGAGTTACGTGTGCAGTTAACAAACAAAACAAGGTCAGAATTTCTTTCTTTTCTGTTTGTCGTTTAAAGATTTAAAATCAAATTTTATTCATAGTTCATTTAATATACAGAAGTCTTCTCACTCAGGGGGAAATTCAGTCAACACACAACCAAACATGTATATATATAATGCAATTTCCATACTTTTACATTTCATCATTTATCTTTTTGCTTTATTTAAATGAACACATATCCGTATACACATATAATGATGCCCAACTACAAAAGGAACCGGACTAAGTATATTGCCTTCATTTCTACAATTTAATATTTCTATTTTTATATTGATGTTTACATCGGATTTTTTTTTTTTTTTTTACTTGATTTTTTTTTTTTCGGCTGATTTATGTTTTACAAAAAACTAAAAGATGAAAAAATGTCTTATATTCAATCCAGTGACGCATGATCTGTTCCAAAACCGTAATAATATTTTTGTTGGTTCGTATATTGATACGGAATGATCAATATATTGGATAACTTATTATACGTGCATTGAAATAAGAAGTGGAACTTTTTAACGAGCACCAAACTCAACTATGTTGGGTTCTGTGACAGTTTAGTCCATTGACTGTGTATTGATGTTTTTATGCCTATGATTTCTACAGACGGCGATTCGCTGCTGGTAAACAGCAATCTAATAGTACCAGCAATGTTAACAAGGGAAACACTTACATGGAGCATACCGAAAACGGGGATCAGCACATGAAATATAGAAAAACGCAGAAAAAGGTTCACAGAAACACACCAGGTAACACATGTCATTATGTGGCTAGCCACATGGTCGCTACCGGCGACTGCATTAACACTAGATCGATAGTTATTTCCAAGGCAACCCATTATTTCAATAATTATAATCTAGATAGTGGTTCCCCATCAAGTGATTTCTGTTTATCATATTCATCAAACTCTCGTTAGTTAATTTTTGAATTTTAGAAAGGAACGAGTTTTAGCTAGCGTCTTTTGAAAATTTTAAAATGAACTAAGGAAAATTCAGATAGACATGATAAAATAACAGGTACGCGTAAGGACACTTATTTATCCCATAACTTAACTCTATATTTATACCGTTGTGATCATTCCTCGTCTTCACTCATGGAAACTTATCACCACACAATGTGTTATGATATATTTCCGCCGTAAAATATAATGCCTAAATAGAGAACCAATATTCTGTTTTTGATACTTTGAATATGTAATTACCTGTTATGCAGTAAATACAATGACACTGCACTATAAAATGTAGTCAAACGTTGAAAGCCAATCGGAATCAAGAGATGTAAGAGTTGACCAATCAGAGGCACCGTAGATGTTTACACACTGAGGTGTGTAAACATAAACGATAACCAACTGCTATGAAATTGATCACAGTTATGTGATAAAGGCGCCTCTCATCATATATGTATAGTTTAATTATGAACGGATATAATTAATTCAGTATCAAGAATGTATATGCAAAATTTGGCTAATTTCGTGGTGGGTTGATAAAAAATTATACTTTATTAATTACAATTTATTTTTTAACTATGCACCATGACTTAAAAAGGATGTGTTCAGTTTGTAAAAAGCTTAACAATGATAGAAAGCGAATAATGTCATTAATTTTAGATATCAATGATGGCAAAAACTTAACATCATTTTTAGTACAAACGGTTATCTGTTAAAATTTATATGCAACAGCACAATAAGAAAAAACTCTTTAGACAAAGATGGGACTAAACATGAACCAACATTTAACAGCGCCATTAGATATCTGTCTAACTCTCCGGTAATATTCCTGAACTGTGGCTTTCTATATACGAGTTACTTCCCTTGTCACTCAAGCATTGTGTCTTTAGCTTCCTTGTCCGGTTCGGTTTGAATGATTTGACTAAATATGATCCTAGCTAAGTTTATTTCTGTTATAACATAAATTACCTTTTATTGAAACATATTATGTTTTACATAAATCGGCCTGTAGGAAAAGCTATATAAAACCTCTCCAAAAACATGAAAATTACAATATCATGTCTCAGACTTAAATGAATAGCTTGCCTTTCGACAGATCCCGATAGAGATCACACAGATTCCGCCCATGTTTATCTAAACATCGAGGAGGTCAGCAGGAAGTCTGGACCTGGTGATAACGTCTACTACAACAATTCTAGTCCTTTGGGGATCCCTATCTCTGATCTCAAATCAATGGTCAAAACGAAACTACAAAACAAGGCAAAGGCTTTCGAAAATGAATACAAGGTCAGTTCCAATGTCTACAACATCGGTTGTTTGTTTCTATTTGATTTTCCAAACAACGTTTTGACTTTGATTTGCCGAAATGTATATATTTTTGCCATATTTAAAATGTTTCCATGGCAAATTCTTCTATTTTTTTCCTTTGTATTTTTGCATAATGTAAGGATGTTCAAGAGCGTTAAGAAAAAGTTCCCCATGTATCACCAATCAGATACAAGTTACTGAGCCTTTATAGGGAATTTTCAATTATATATTAATTGATATCACTGCCATTGATTCTATTTTATGAATTCGAAAAAGAAAAAGAATAGAAATGAGAATTGGTCTAACAGATTTTAAAATGAATATCTTGGATTTCTTTGTTATAGTCTATACCATCTGGGGCTCTGCACGATCACAACATTGGCAAGCTTAATCAGAACAAGGCAAAGAATAGATTTAAGTCTACGTTCCCTTGTAAGTA
Source organism: Argopecten irradians (assembly GCF_041381155.1). Taxonomy (NCBI): domain Eukaryota; kingdom Metazoa; phylum Mollusca; class Bivalvia; order Pectinida; family Pectinidae; genus Argopecten; species Argopecten irradians. Next base: position 1,029,641 of record NC_091139.1, read on the forward strand.
TAGATAGGCAAATAGATAGATCAAAAAAGGACAATATATATATTAAAATTCACGTTCCCTTGTAAATGTACCAAGGCAACCAAGAAATATCAGAACAACATAACAGATGTAACAAAGTTTACTTTTATAATATAAGTTTAACAAAACAAGCTCAAACCAAGACAAAGAATATATATAAATCCGCATTCATATTTCTATACATCGTGTAAGTATACCGAGTTCAGCTAGATCAGAACATGTTCACGTTTCCATTTTTTGTCAAATAAAAAAATCCATAATCGTCATTTTTGAAAACATTTAGATTTTTTAATATGTTAATCTAGTTAGCAACTTAATTTGCTGTAAGATTGTATGAATTATCTGACTATTTGTTCTTATGACTTTTTCGTTTGTATCGTTTATAACTTTTATTTATTATCGCATCTGTGACTTTCCTTTTCAGACGACCATTCCCGTGTAGTCCTTGAAACAGTTGGAAAAGATCCTCACTCAGACTACATTAACGCCAACTACATCGACGTCGGTTTTGCTTACTTTAATTTTTATTTTGCTACTTTATTTGATGGAAAATGCAGCTTACCTGATCTTCGGAAGTGCATTGACTTTTTGATTTACTTAATAGGTTTTAAATTACACTGTTTGACAATTTTATCACATATTTTGTTTTTCAATATCAATGAAAAATGTTGTCTTGCTTTATGTTTCGAAATAAAACTGATTGATTAGTTTTATTTTTCATTTTTGACAAGTTTAACAAATTCTTGTAGAGAGATATGATAAGATATATTTTCAAAAATTCAATTTTGTTCAATTAGTGTTATACATTGTGCTCGATTGGATTGGATACAATACTAAATGCAGTCTATTTTGCAGAGTGTAACAAAGTCCGCGGAATATATTGCAACACAAGGTAATACTGCATATATTTTGTATGCACAACTGTAACTTTTGCGTATGCGACATAAACTATTCCTTATCAAACAGTCACAATTCCATTATATATATATATATATTTGTTTTGAAATATGAAATATGGTTCTATTAATCGGGACATCTGAGGGATGGGGGATGATGGAAAAACAATTCAGACGTGATATTACATGTTACAGGACCACGACCCGGTACTGTTAACGATTTCTGGAGGATGATCTGGCAACTCAACACAGGAAAAATCGTTATGTTGACCAATCTCATAGAAGGAGGCAGGGTAGGTATAAATCTTAGTACAGGAAGATATTTTGATATTATTTTATTTGATTTTTTTAATTGCATGTTTGAATAAGATTCGGTAATACTCGATCAAAGTTTACACTCAATCATGTTATTTTAGCCGAAGTGTGACAAGTACTGGCCAGATGAAGGACAACCGCTGACCACAACAAACTTCAACATCATACTGGACAGGGAACGGTCATATGCCTTTTATATCATTCGAGACCTTACTGTTACAGAGAAGAAGGTAAACTGTCCATTGAACTACATAATATATAGCTTTTATAAATAATACGTAAACTACAAAACATATTTCGCCTCGCACTTTCACCTTTTTTCGTCTGTAAATACCTTTTGTCCCAAGCAGAAATTTTAGTTAAGGACTACAGTTGGTAGGTGTGTTACAAAATTGATATTTGATTTGTTCTAATATCTTGCTGTGGTAATATCGCGACAATTTGCAGCATATATTATATAATTAGATGTAAATCAATTTGAGTAAGAGTTAGGTGGCTATGATTTGAAACATCGCAAGACCCATTTGCTGATCACTTTAAACGATACAGAACGTGTTGGTTGATTATAATTAACAAGTATCCCTGATGAAAAAAAAATGATGAAGTTATTGTGATATATACCGGTATCTTATACCATATCAGATATGTTCATATGATTTTGAAATTCATTTGTAGTATCAATTTCCTTTGTACCTATTAAACGCCTACAGTTTTAGATGTTAAATCAATACCAATCCATATTATTCTTAAAACAGACGAAGACAGTAAGACAGATACATCAGTTTCATTACACCACGTGGCCAGACCACGGGACCCCTGACCCAAACGAACTCATCGTCTTTCATCAACGCGTGAAGAACTACGAGGCTAGATTGACTGGAAAAATGGTTGTCCACTGCAGGTATTAAGGAGGACTTATCCAATAGCCATTATCTATATATGTCGTATTGTTGTTTTCTTTGCAATTTCAACAATCTTCTATGCCATCAATTGATGTTTTCATTGCATTTTTTTATATTTTGGAAGTGAATTAAGATTGTTATAGTGCTAAGGATTTATTCACTTCATTCGAATTTTTTTGACAGTGCTGGTATTGGTAGGACGGGAACCTTCCTGGCTTTGGACGCTCTCCTGGATTATGGGAAAGAGACTGGAAATGTTGACGTTTTACAGTACGTTAAAACCATGCGGAAGGATAGAGTCAACATGGTTCAAACTGCTGTAAGTTACATGTATAGACTGAACAGATCTCAATTTATTAACAAGTTCAAACAGACGATGCCAGTTCTAAAATATTGAAAAACAATCCTTTCCATTTGGTAGATTTTTGTAAGCAAATAGATTGATATAACAAATGTGTTAACAATTGGTCAGGGACTCGTTCACATCCTTCAGCTTTTGTAGACGGTTTACTGGTGCCTGTTACTAATCTAATATTTCTCGTAATCTTCATTGGAATCCAAAATGAATTCGCGTAATGCCTCCTTCTCATGCATTCATATATGCATTTTAAAATAATCTCTTTAAATTTGGAACTATAAAGGTTACCTTTATTTTACATCGATTGCAAAACAAGATATACAACTTATGCAAATCAAGTTCAATGGCCCGGATGTAAAGCCGCAAGGCCCGCATAAACATCACTTGATCTTTTCACGTCCGTGTCAAGGATCGAACACCGGTCGGCTAGGTAAAACCCGAGTGACTTATCTATCACACTATCCGATGAAGCTAACTCGAAAAATAACTTCAACATTTGTATCTTGAGAAAATAGAGTAATTTGCAGTAATTAGTAAATGTTTCATAAAGAACAATTTCTCGCCTGTATACCAAATACTACACTTAATATTCGTCGTGTTTACCTTCAAGGAACAATACATAGCTGTACATCAGCTCCTTATAGAAGCCTTCGAAATGCCAGACACTCTGATTCCAAGAATGAAGTTCCAAGGAATACTTCGTGCTCTCACCAATGGTGGTCCTGCCAATCAAACAAAGATCAGAAAGGAATATCAGGTAACATAATAGTGTTATAGTAATCAAATGGTGAAATAATTGGTTGTTTTACACACCAGGATGTGATGGTCGGAGAGGAATTGCTGATTAATCTAGCTAACCATTCAGCCATAAGGCATATTTGACATTTATATCACACTGGGTTATCCCAGCAATAGATAGCAATAGACAAAATCACGAAATATAACAGGACACATTGCAAATATCACTAGCATTAAACATGATTGGTTTTAATTAAAACACACTCGGTCATAATCCTTTTTTTAATTCAGCTGATACAAAGTACAAAACCAAATTACAGCGAGGCGGACTATAAGACAGCCTTACTACCGTCTAACAAGATGAAGAACCAGACTCTGTCCGTTCTAGCAGGTAGCTTAACATTCTACACTAAATTAACCAGCCTATACTTATAATTGATTGCATAAAAATGTGAATATTAATGTAATAGTGTTATGTATCAAACGAAATAACAAAAATATATATATATCATTTGATTTCGACAGTTATATCGTTGCATAGAGCATACAACGTTTCCATATTACAAAAAACATTAGTTGAAAGGTAATATTAGAAACTATCTAAAACTGTATTACTTGCTTTTGTCATTGTAGGTGATGATTTCAGAGTATATTTGCTTTCACACGATATTGATAGGACAGACTATATAAATGCAGTGTCCGTACCTGTGAGTATTTTAGGCGATGTTTAGTGTGAATGAAAACCATTATATTAGGTGTCCGGATCTATTTGTTAATATGAATTGAAGCGTTATTTTGAGCTAATAAAAATCAATTATTGATAACATAAAAGTAACATATTAACATCATATAACGTAATGTCCGTCGCACATTTCCAGCGAAACGTTATTGTTGCGTTCGGATCTTTGGTTTTATCTTTCAATTTTCAAGTCTTACACCTCCAAGACTGGGTACATCGTCACTCAGACTCCCCTGGAGGACACCGTGGTGGACCTGTTGACGATGATAATGGACCACAACTGTCAAACACTCGTGGTCATTGACACGGACGCCATTGTAAGTGTATTGTACGCATAGTGTACGCATAATATACTTTGTAAAACAAACTGGAAGTAACACTGCTAATGCAAATGTATGACCAAATGAGTATTTAGATGAATATAATATATGCAAAAAAAAAACAATACTATAGTCTTATGGATCAGTAAGTGGCATTATTTATACTACCTAGTCCAAAAGCAGACGTTGATGATTCAAATATACTTAACAATATTATAAATATCTGAATTATGATGTATGGATTGCTATTCGATCGTGAAGGATCGATATGAAATATCATTATCATTAATTTCAGAACTGGCTTCCGGATGAAAACTCCGAAGACAAATGGATTGGAGAGTTTAGACTGGAACGTAAAGAAGCAACTTCTACAATATCGAATGTCGATGTACACGATATCGCGATTGAAAGCGCAGTATGTATATGTGTACCTGCCTCTGAAATATAATATGGATAATAATAATAATTTCTTTTCCTAAATATCTTATAAACAACGGCACCGTAAAATGAAAAATGATTTATTCGTTTTTTCATGCTAATTTCAAACGCGTCATGACAAAAAAGTCGGTTCATCGGATCTTAAAAAAAAAGCTGTATCGCCTCGTATAGAGTATTCTAATGGTTTACACCTTCATTTGAACTAGTCTTACAACTACCGTTCAGACAGTATGGAAATAATGATGGTGGTACTATGAACATTACTCAAAACAGCTATTAATATTTCATGTTTTTGTCTCAACGTCTGAGTCATTATTCGTCACACGTGTATAATAATCAGTTAGAAAACTACCAACCGTTTTCGGCTAATTAAATATCGGCAAAATTCCTGCAGATTAGCTAAAGATATTTCTCAAACAGTTAATTGACCTGTGTCATGGTTAACCAATTGGATACACTCAATTTTTGTGCGCGCAATAACCTTATGAGTAGGAAGAATGTGTAATCGCGTAGGGTTTTCTCTTAGCTGTAATTTTGTAGCTCAAAAGACTTCTAGACAGAAAATGGTGTCTTCTTTATAAGGTATAGTAACCGGGGACGTATATTCGTTATTGGCGTTCTCTATGACATTATCAAAAAGAATTGCAATCAACAGACCTATGTCCATGTCGCGATTGTAATGTTTTCTTTATCACTACTACTGTATTTAATCATTGTATTTGTATGATGAAGAAACATCGTCTTTCTATACCGTATGGCTGTGGAAATCACACCGCTCGGGGGAATTCATGTATGTCTAACACACGGAAAAGTATCGGATTGGATGTTTATTAATTATTCTATTGGGTTGTCATTCCGTTGCCACATCGTCAAAAGAGGAAACGATTGAATTACTCTATTTAATAGACACATAAATCTTACTAATAAATCAGTAAACCTCTACGACGTTCGTTGTTTCTTTTTCAGTCGTTTTTTCTGTTTGTTTTGGTCGATTCAAACATTAATAGAAGATAGCATTTCATCTTCCTTATTATGTTCCCTTTTAGGAGAAGAGTTTCACTACCACATTTCGAGTGTTCCACATGACTGACTGGGATAGAGACTCTCCAGTCCCACAGGGTTCGTCAGTGTTGCTTCAGTTGATGGAGTTAGTTGACAGCCGACGTAAATCAGACGACACCAAAACAACAGTTGTCATGTGTCGGTATGTAATATTCACAAATAATAAATGATAAATTTGCGTTATTCGAAATAAAAATTGTTTGGCTATATTTTATTTTTTAAATAGTTAGCAACTTTAAATTCCTCTCATTATTAGCGAGTTAGAAAAAGTATAAATCATCAGTTAAATTGTTCTAAGACTCCAACGCACCATATTCCAGCATGCCATACTAATATACAGAGTTGAAGAGTATACTAAATTTACATGAATTACTGTGATGTTACAGAGACGGGTATTACGCAGAGTTTTATATTCTCCATATTAACTTATATAAGGAGCCGTGATAACCGAGTAGTGAAAATTATTGTCTGAAGTTTTTTCACTTCCATGTTTTCGTGTGAATGTAGAGCAACTGTCAGACGCTAACGCTATATTATTGTTATATTTGTTTAAGAAATGAATTTTAAAGGGCGTATAAAGAGCATGCCGGTTAATGATTTTAGGTCTACTCTCTAAACATTTTGAAAGGCTCATCGATATCATATACATGTAATTCATATCAGGGAAGAACAAATAAGTTTCTATAATGTTACAGAGATGGGTATTCCCAGAGTGGACTGTTCTGCTATATCAGCAATGCCAGAGACCAAATGAAGTGTGACGAAGAGGTGGATATCTATCAGATCTCACGTCAGCTGCTCGTACGACGTCCGGAGTTTTTAACCAATTGTGTAAGTAATTACATATATATGGTTTCCCAAGCATACAACAAATGGTATTTTCCTGAAAGGTTTAAAACTACTCTTTTTTTTCGGAATATATAAAAATGTTAAATAGAATAACAATAAAACATTTGCATGAAAATTCAAATTAATTACACAGTACAAACTGTACTACGCATATTTTATGAATGTTATATTGTGATTTTAGATGTCAATTTATTTATCAACTATTATATAAAGCATTCAACACAAGTTCCACAAGTTCATTTATATTTCTGTTCCACTAATAATAACACTAACATACGAGCTTTATGACTTTGCAGGAACAGTACCAGTGCTGTTACAGTATGATCAAAGACTATATCGACACGACAAATGTCTATGTAAACTAGTCATTAAACATCTACATGACTAATACTTTGGAATAAGAATACCATGAATGTCTGGATGTTACATATGGGTCAAATTCCATACTCTACAAACAAACTTCGTTTTACCAAACTTCATTGACCTGTTTATCATCAGCATTGGAATTCTAGATATCCATGTACAACGGAAGCTTGATTGTTTGCTAATCGTGGTTGTTCTTTCCCATATAGTGCTAAAACAAGTCTTGTAAGCCATCAGGAATTGAAACACAGAATATTAAATAATTTAATCGAATTGGGTTTTTTGTGAAATAGCGACGACAACTTATTTACGACCATGGCACTAGTAGCAGTGAATTGGAGTCTTGTTAATCTGATTGGCTAGGATATGATTCGTGATCTCGCTTAGAGGATAAAAGACCATAGTTAAGAACAATATTCATATTTTTTAAACAAATATAACTGCAATATTACAAAGACTTTGGTGCGTGTCAGTTGCTCCTCACCTGTATTAGAGTATTAAATTGTCTAACGATATATGCAGCGGTAATAACCGTCACATATGCGGAAGTGATTATCTGAGTGTAATAACAACAATTAAAACCATTGAAAGTTTATTTACAAACCAAACATATGCATAATAATATACATACAAATCCAACAATAATCATTATGTTATACAATTTGTACCAGGTGAGTACATGATTTTTACAGACGTAAGTATAGTAATGTTCTGTTTAAATCGATACACAATTTAGCAGGACATATCTGATAAATGTGTGTGACATGAGTTTTACAGATGTAAGCACCGTTATATTTTTTTATATATCCATACATAACTTTGCAGTACAAATATAATGAAAGTGTTTGCCATGATTTTACCGACGTGAGTACAGTAATGTCCTTTTTTATCCGTACATCACTTGGCAGTGCAAATTTGAGGAAAATATTAGATTAGTTTTACAGATGTAATTGCAATAATGTTTTTTTTTTTTTTTTTTTTTTTATATATATATATATATATATATATCCATTCATAGCACAAATATGATGAATGTGTGCGACACTGGTCAGGTACCTTCATACTTAGGACAAATGGTTTCATGATAAAATCCTTTTGTTTATAAATGAATATTACGATTTAAATAATTAATATTGAATATCATATGTAAATGCTTTTTGTACCCATTTAAAATCTCTTCAAAAAAAGCGTTATATTCACGTCACATTTTATTACATATCTAAAGCATTTTTGAAACATATTTAATTTAAAAAATAGAAAGCTCCTTGTTTTTATTTTCAGATATATTTGAAATATTTTCGCTCTATAATACTTTCATTAAACAGAGGAAAAATATATAAACACACTTAACAAAACTTTGGTGTCAATTTCTTCTTTATTTCTTCATAATTTCATGTGCAAATGTTATAGAAAAAGATTTTACACAAATATCTAAAATAACCGAAGATGGATTATACAGATATTTCTTACGAAAATTTACAAAACATTTTTCTGCTTAACAAAGATTTATGGAATGTAACTGAAAAAAACCCAAACAGATGCACCAAAGGTTAGTTAAAATACATCAAATATATTGTAAAGATATGACGTGTCCTGATGTTTAGAGTCGTGACGATATGGTGTATGTATCTTTCATCTTATCCATTCTTGATAATATTGATGATAAGTCTGATATACATAGATGTAACACGATTATATATTTTATATACATCAGTCTCGAGTTTTTTATTTTTTTGTTTTTCATATATAAATTTGTTGTTTTTAATTTTTGTTTCATATATACTTCTCGAGGTTTTTTCAGGTTTTTTTTCATTCAAGTCTAGAGTTTTTTCTCTTTATAGTTCATTTATAAGTCTGGATTTGTTTTTTTTTTAATTTTTTTTTCATATTAGTCTTGAAGTTAGTTTTTCTCTTTTTCACATAATTATTCAATTGTATGTATTAAATAATTTCATAGCTTTGTTTATTTGACAGATCCATACATTCCAATGGATATGCATTTACAGTTGATATGATTGACCTTTAATTTGTTCTCATTGGTAACATATGCCTTTCTTCACTAATATGGAATGAACAACCAATTAACATATTAACGCTACGTGGGGATACTCCTCTTATCCTGTTGTCTAATTAGGTTATCACATTACAATACAAACATGTTATATTAAAAATTTCCGAGTAAAGTTCTAATTAAATGATATACTAATATGCAAATACCTTTCATCTAGTCCTCTTGAGTCATAATTATATGCAATTTAGCGTTTTGTCCCCTAATCACAGGATTTATGATGAGAGAATGGTATTTTAAATGACAATAAAACGTGAATTTTTAATTAAAATTTTATGTCATTGTTATTTGTTCTTATAAATAGCTCGCGGATGGACTGCTTCATACAATCAAAACAATACAAATATGCGAATGTGTTTAATTGCATGTTACAATGCTAGTTAACTATAACGCATTTCAGTAAAAAAAAAAAAAAAAAAAAAAAAAAAAAACAACGTTCTGTTGAATCATTCCTTGCCTCTCACCATACTAGAAATCTGCCATTTCGTACACGTTAGGATTCCCTACAGGACTGTGGTCAATAGATGTATATTCCTTTTCCTGTACGGTATGAACTGAAAAAAAAAACATTGGTAAAGGGGAAAATTAAATGAACAATAAATCAACGCATCACTACAGAAAAGACTAACTAAGAGAGTATTTGGTGACAGACGGGATATTTATAAGTTTTTCTTTCTTTATTAACAAATTAGTATACACACTACAATGTATGCATATAAATATGAAGTGAATCAATAATCAATACGTTCGTTATGCTTTTGTATGCTTTGATTAAAAAAGTAAAATAACGTAATGGTGAATTTGCAAGAAAATGAAGTATTATGTAGTCAAACGATAAGGATAGTTCCAATACACACAAGAACATGAAGTATTATGTAGTCAAACGATAAGGATAGTTCCAATACACACAAGAAAATGAAGTATTATGTAGTCAAACGATAAGGATAGTTCCAATACACAGTCATCTTTTATATAATGATTTGTGTCAAAACTGCGTAGTTGATTCTTACCAGTCCCTGTGTCCGCGTTTTTCTGTTCCACTGTATTTCTGATGTTCATGTTTCTGTAAATAAAATAGATAGAATAGATATAGATATAAATTAAATATAATATACCACCATTACATTATATATGATTCGATTAAAGCAAAGGTGAAGTCAGTTAGAATATATATTAAAGGTGCTCCATCGCCACCAGTGCATAACTTTGTTCCATATGAAACGAAGTACTGTTGCACTAAGGGAAAATAACTTAATTATATTATTTTTTGCGTTAATTAGACACATATATACGATTAAAACTAATTATGCTCTGTCGGTAGTGGAGCATCTTTAACTGTTTGATAATATCCTAACTAGTTCAAAACATTATACTGTAATGTTAATTCAGATAATTCGAAGCAAGTCATCTTGTTTTATGGCCGCGGTATAAACTGAGAAAAGAAGAAGTTCAAATAGTGAAAAATTTTGGCAAAAGCAAATGTGAATATGGTATAAAATCATTAAGTCATTAAAAACATTCTAAAATTACAACCTGACGTGGCGCTACCCAAATTATTACGTTTTTTGCATATACATCAAGCTTTTTTTTTCAGTTTGGATTCCTAACTGAAAATGATTATCCTGAACAAAAATTAAGGTGCTTAATAGTAGTAAGCAACTCGTCATCCAAGCATGCTATAGGTTCAATATGAGTACCTTGGGCCCTTCGGTTAATGACAATAGTGACCTTTTTCATATTTCATATTCTTTCCTATTGCTTATGTAGACTTGAAGAAAATGAAATTGTTAAAAAATCCTACCTTAAAAACACGCTGAAACATAGCGCTGAACCGGGGATGTTTAAAAACTTTTTATGTATCGATATACGTATTTCTGACGAGTAAACAGATTATCGCATTAAAACTAAAGGTACAATTTGTTGAATGTATAGGGAAAAATCTGAACTATTTTTTCTCACATTGGAAAATTTTAACATTTTTTTTTTACAAAAAGTGACCGAATATGGGTAGCGTCATATTACCATATCTTTCTCATACACACAAGTAAGATGTAAACATTACATTTATTTGTAGGTTCCCGCCGTCGCTATTTTTTTCCAATACTTACCGACGTTGCCATATGAAGCAAGCCACCAATGCAGCAACAAGGAGTCCACACAATACAGCTAATGTGTATATCAGAATGTCTTGATATCCCACTGTAAAATAACGTGTTTCAGGTATTAATAGATATAAATATGAATAAAAAGGGGTAAATCGACACACGCAATCATTATAAAAGACATATTATCGAATTAATGAATATTAAAAAAAAATATTATCGTAATTTGATTTACTGTTGCAGTTACAGTGATAGTAAGGTCATAATTTAGTGAGACATTAAAACAAATATTATAAAAAAAAAAACGTTACTAAATATGAGAAAATATAAATTTCATAAATAATTCATAGTGTATTATATTTGTGTTTTCTAAAGCTATATCTGGTAAATAGATAAACATACTCGGGGCGTGACAACGACCGTCGTCTTTGTTACAGATGTTGTCTGTACATGAGTCAAGGCACTCGGCTCCACAAACTACTCCGTACCTTCCGGGGTAACAATCTATATATATCAAGTAAAGAAAAATGGATCATAACGCAAAAGTCATTTAGGCCATAGCAATCATAATCGCCTTGTCAAACCGCCGACAGGCAGGTCTTTGTAATAAATCCACTCCTCTTTGTAATTAAAATAAACACTGATATAAACCTTAAGGTTGTGTGATAATGTTTTAAGCAAGGTAGACCATTCTTCTGTGTTACAATGTAACCATGTTTATGAGATTGTCTACAACGTACCTAAACAGTGCCCAGTGTGTTGATCACAAAGAAAGTCTTTACACGTTACAGGACATATCAACGAACACGTCTCGTCATATCTTCCAGCTTTACAACCTGAACAAAAAATATTCTCCTATAAGTTCTCCATATCTACAGCAGATTGTCTAGTGTTGGTCAGGTAGTTCGTAAAGCGGACTTCCGACTTTTGGAACTTTTTTTTATTCAATATTGTCAAAAGCAGATGGTCCATTGTGACGTCATTACAAAAACAATGACCTGGTTGATATTTGCAGTTCTTCAAATGTAGTTTCTTATAGTTATGCAATAAAGAGTATGGTATGCTTTGCTCTATACAGATCTTATGAAACTGGTTTCGATGTTTAATTTTTTCTTCGTCGTGGCTCGCAAATAAGAACTTTTAAGACTCGTTTCATAAAACCTTTTAATTAATGACTATTCCTTTAATATCCTTTATTTTTTCAAACAATTATCGTAGTTCAGCTGGCTTTTACTTATTAAGAAAGCCGTTTTATTTAAATACAAATTAACTTTACATCGTAGAGTCAAGTCAATATTGATTTATTCCATCTTGATGCAAATACGTCCGAGTCCAATTATAGCACCATCTGATTTCACACGTCGTACCTATACATGTAGCGTTGTTCCTGGTGCATCCGTCCTGACAGTGTACAGGGCAGTCCCGGTCACAACTAGCGCCATGTTTCCCAACGGTGCATTCTGAATCAAGCAATGAAATTGGAGTTATAGGCAAACCGAACTGCATGTGTTCAATCTAAATTTACTGAAACCATTTGCATTACTTAATCAGTTATACTTTCAATCAATGATTAGGAATATCATATTATAATTTTACTGAGACAATACTCTTTCAATGATCAAATAATTTCAGAATATGTTAAGTAAGATTAATTTCAGAACTAAATGAGCTAGTCATAGTCATCGATTTATCAAACAAGAAGAAATGTATTGTTAAGCATTGCTATTTCCATAGTATATTCCGTCTTTGCATATTACAGGCGGGTAGGTATCGATTGTTACGTCATTATTTTGTGAGCGCAATTCCCGCCGTTTTCTTCGACAAGTATGACGTAACGCTAAAAAAAAACGCATGGCATCATAATCAATAACTACATACAAGGGCAGATAACTCTGTAATATGCAAAAACGGAATAAGTGACATACCCATACAAGAGCCAGTGTCTTGTGCACATAAGCTATCCTTACAGGTAACAGAACAATCTTGTCCACATCTGCTGCCGTACGTTCCGGAAACGCATTCTAAAACATTAATTAGATAATGATATCAGATTTATTTTAGATTCTCAGGGATATATCTGCTCTTGAAAAGCTTTGGAACGGGAAGTGACATGGCGAGTGTTCTTCCCAAAGGCAACTACCAATTCAACAAAGGTCACGACTTCTCTATTATGTGTAGAGCCAAGTTATATGACGATATGATTCAAATTACTGATAACTACCCAAAGGTCGATTATGTCTACGATAAATGAAATCATGGAAGATAACTGGATAACTGTAAGCAATACTGATATACCAGAATACATCAATGATGTTATGCAAGTATCAAAGTCAGAACCTAAGTTTAAAGCTATTAATGCTGACATTTATGACCCATCAGGATAGCTTCTAATAGGAGCAGATTGAAAAAAAAACATTTTTGGTCTGAATTCATAAAGGGTACTAAAACGACAACTCTTCCGACTGCCGGAGATTCCCGAAATATGGAACATTGGTATTTATCGATATTTTAACCGAAAGTAATGTATTAGAGTGGGACATCATTAATACTACTCCGTTACGGCCTGTGGTAGACAACTGACACACATAACTGTTTCTTACCTGTACAGTATCCAGTGGTCATATAACATTTCTTTATCCTTGTAGTTTACAGAACAGGCCTGGTCACACGAACTGCCGTACGTTCCAACAACACATGCTGAATATAAGACAAGAGTTGAAAAAATCCTTGTCCATTTTGTACTTTGATCAGTAAACTAGACATAAGCTGTGATTGGAAAAAATATTTTTATATGGTTATATTAAAAAAAGGAACTTGAATATATTCTAACCCAATTTGTCATTTGATTGGTAAAACTAGACAGGAAGTATAGTTGCAAAGTTCTATTATATATATATATATTTTTTTTGACTTAAAGTGGTTTGCACAAAAATAAACACTCGCGCTCACTTTTTAAAGAACACAATATGGGTTGTTGAAAGAGAAATGCGACACTGACGCAATGTTTCAATCTAACAGATCTAAGACATCAATAAATGTTGGTTTTTATTTCAAAAAGACCGTTGTTAGAAGCCTACCAATGCAGTTACCCCTGTCCTTGGTACATTAAACGGTCCTTACAGTTTATCGGGCAGTCTTGGTTACAAGTATTGCCGAATTTACCAGGGATGCATTCTGGAAAAAAATACATACATATGCAATTTGACATAGTTCATAATTGGATATAGTTATATCATGTTAAAACTGTTGAAAAAATAAAATTTATAATTTTGGCTTTTGGCACTGATATAAATATATTCTTCTTGCTTTGGACAAACAAGTTTACGAACAGGAACAAGTTTTATATCCCCTGCAAAACACATGGGATAAAAAGGGAGCAAACTGTATTATTTTATATACATTCCATCAGTAGATGTATAACCTCCCTTTGCGTAGTAAAATAACAGTTAAAATGGAATGGTTGTATTTTTGCTTTGTTGAACATTGTATAATTATTTAAAACAAAATAATGAATGAGCCTTTTTTTCCTTTTATCTCAAATATCCCAACATCTATTGATATTCTTCTTTTGAGTGTAAGTCGCTTTTGATCATGAGTATAGTAAGAATGTTACACTTTGGATTTCTTGTTCATAGTCCTGAACAAAAAATGTCTTTGTATTATTTCTCACCCGAACAAATACCGGTTTCCGCGTCACAAACTCTGGCATTACAGTTTACTGAACAGTTTTGTCCACATGTAGTCCCAAACTTCCCAGTCACACAGTCTGTAAAGTTTGGGAATTTTGGAAGTAAGAAGTATTTCTTATGTGACAGTCTAGAAAATATGCGGTATGCATTATATTTTCGTTTCATACTTAACTAATTGTCACTCATATCATTATGTTTCTTGAAGATTAACATACGGACAGAGATCAAGTTTGTTGACAGTAAGATACAATATCGAAATAAAATCATCGTAAATCCAAGCAATACATTTTACATTTCTTTTACATTGTTCATTTTTAGTACTGCAAAGTACTTTCAAAGTGATCTAATTGCATTAATGACTTTGGGATATGAGTAAACATAGTTTTGAAAGTGTGCTTTCGAAGAGAGATATTTTAAAGTGTAAAAAAAGTATTTGTGTATTGCATCTCCTACCAGCACAATGTCCGGTTGTCTTATCACACAGTCTTCCCTTACAGTTTATAGAACAGGTCTGGCCACACGTACTACCATACGTCCCAGGAACACATTCTAAAAATATAATTATATTGTAAATAAATATGTTTTCCCTCACCTTATAATCCTATTTATCCAAGTTATTTTTATTGTTACAAAAAGAAAACACGATACAAACTTTTTTTGCAGTTTTGCACTATTATAGAAGAATGCAACTGCATCATGTTTAACCGTATCAAGATTGTTTTCCAAGTTTTACAAACAGTACTTATCTTTAAGGAATCCCTTAACTTAAAATTCGCTATAGGAAAGCATTACAGATTTTAAGGAAGGCTCCTTAACTTCAATTTTTCCTTAACGTTTGGAATGCTTTTCTAGAGGGAAATTTAAGTTAAAAATTAGTAATGTTCATAAAACTGGGACCCAGATGTTTTTAAAACAATGACCAATGTCCTTGTATGTATATAAGTAAATATGCCCTGATAACGGTACCACACACAATTCGTTTATATAACAATCATAACAGAACTTATTAAACAATGCGTTTTTCATACAAATACACTTATAGCGTTACATATGGCAGACAAAGGCATGAATAAATAGTTGGTACCAACCAAAACAAAGCCCAGTGTCTTTATCACAATGTCTGTCTGTGCAATTCGTAGAGCAAGTGAAAAGACATCTGTCTCCGGATAAGCCAGGCTCACAATCTGCAATGTGATGTGATATGGAAACTGACTTCACTGGATAATTAAAACACAGTTACATTAGAAAGTGAAAACAACTGCAGATCTAAAACTAACGGTACAGATAGTTATCGGGGACAATACTTGTTTCTGTGAAGAGGAAAAATGGGACGAACAAAAGACTATTTATTTTTATGAAACCGTATTTAATAAATCATGGGTCTGTAATGTCACGAAAATACATAATATCATTGACATAATGTGGTAGATAAAATATCATTGTTTAATAGCAACCTGTCAATGTTGTTCTGTTCTATTATCTATTCTATCGTTTTCGGTTAAAATTTAACACAAGACAGTTTCTGCATCCAACCTTTCATGATATGTATGCTGTACTGTATATTTATTGAACGAAAATATTGTTTAAACTAAAACAAGATTCCCAGCATCGGATCTCTGTTAATCGGTTACTTATATGATTTTTCAGGTTTTTTTTTTTAATTTGGTTCTTTTATGCGGAAGATATCAATCCAAAAACGAGATTAGCATGCTTTACAGCTATGCACCCATATTTTACTTACATAGACAAGATCCTGTTCTAGGATTACAGTTCCCTCCGTAACAGGTTGCCGGACATACTTGACCACAGTCACCGTCACCGTACATTCCTATCGTACATCCTTGGAACAAAGCGACACGGAATTTTATCGTCAGAGGTATATATATATTTAATTAACACTTATTGATACAAAAGCATACTTAGAAGATATGGAGATCGTTAATATATATTAGAACTTAGTAGTTGCGATTCTAGTCAACCGCCGATTATAGTTAAAGCATTGAGGATGATGATCTGTTTTTCTTATTACTTTTTTTCTAAGAAAAAAGGCAACATTTAAATTTTTTTTATATATATATTTTTCCTCGTTTCTTCCATATTTACCAAATGTAGAGTTCGTATTGATTTTATTAATAATTCAGTACACATATATTCCATTTTCTCATTTAAACGTTGAAAATAGCCTCGAATACTCAGAGCCGTTACGTTCAAGCTGACATATTCCTATATCTGCACGGGTATAGCCGATGTCGGTCACGTGATGCGACTCGGGAGACTCCGATCTGTGCGGATATCGGCAATTTCGATCATGTTGTGCGACTCTGACGTGAAACTTGGTGTTGATTTGGGTCAGGTCTTTCAAAAAGCATGATATTCAAACCAAACATTTCCCCCTATCTTAATGTTATGTTAGCTCTTTTACGGATATGAGCCATTATATATACGAACCAATATTGACACATTGTATGATATACAAAAAGGTTTTAGAGTGACAACTGCATGAATAAATCGCGGCTTAATATGTAGGACAAATCCATATAATCAAACGGTGCTCATAAGTGATGAGGATAATCTTCGAAGCAGCCGCAAGACGTTACGTAAGTATCTACACGGCATTTTTTTTGACAGTAGGGGATATACTATAACATGAAACATATTAGAATGCCTATTATCAGATCTTAACACATACTCACCATATACTAGCACCTCACAAAGTTCCAATATGGCGTAATCACTTTACCAGCTGTACCGTTTTGGGTTGTTTCTATAGTTGTACACGGTAACGTATCGCCCTACATACGGGCACTGGTGTGTTATTGTCAACTGTACAGCTGCCAAAGTAGTACTGCTGTCATCGTAACAGAGGACGCCATCGGTCGGTGATATAGTTGTATTAGATACGTAAAGTTGGTAACCGGCCAATCGCTGCTGGAAGTCCGCTAAAAACAATATATTTTCACAATGAGAGCTTAAGATCGTGTCCAAATCGAATATTAATTCAAAATAGCCACATTGACAAGTTGAAACATTAAAGTAACAACGTAATCTTTAAAAACAAATCTAACACACATATTAAAAGTACCTTGCTGTTTTAAAACAAATCTACCATACATCCGAAAGGTAGCTCTCACTTCGGTGGTTGGTGCCAATCTTGCAAATGATAAATTGATAATCAAGGGAGATAAGTTATAGCGAGTCAGTGCAGGATAAGCACGAGCTAGTTTTTCGTACAAATGGGAGATATCAAAACAACGAATAAACCCTATGTTAATTCGGGAACATTTATTGTTAAATTCATGACTCTTAAAGTTCATTTGATGTATGGTACACTTGGTGTGGATTTATTTGATCTTCGTGAATTAGACACCTTACTTCAAGTATGTAACCATTTCCGATGCATGTAGAAAAAATATCAACGCATTCAACGCGTGTCATAGCAACGAATCATCACACATCATCTGACGTAAAAGCTCTTTTCCCCTGCATTAAATATATGTAACAAAAACAAACTCAGAGTTATACCCACACATCCATGTATATTACCAAGAATGTTTAGGTCTTTCAAAGTAGGGCTACCAACTAACCTCTGTATATGATCTGGATGTTGTCGATGGAACTGATTTGTCCTAGATCGACACGCCACCAAGCTGTCGTCGGTCTACCAACAGCACCCAGTGTGTGTGTGCACAACATCCCGATTCTATTTGTGTATTCTGACACCCGTCGACTGCTGCACCTGCCAGCCATAAGTTGGAGGCTTGGTTGCTACTTTGTGTAGCTATCTTGGACAAGGCGATATTATCTGTAATAGTCCATATGAACAACATTAAGAAACTGTTACAGGATCATGATTTCAACTATGATAAACCATCTCTATATTTGATCAAGGCACTACAGCAACACTAAATGGTTCAATATCATTGAAATACCATGGTGTTGCTAAGACATTGTAGTTAGCACATAAAACGGCACTGTCAAAATAATGACGTAACAATCGATACCTACCCGCAAGTGAGCTAACTCTTTACTTTTTTCAAGATTATTATCACATTAAATTCCTGGTAATACTTTTATACCTATCATAGCGTTTTGGAAAACTAAGCGGGTAGAGATATACTGTTATATATTGTATCTTTTACGCGGCGTGACAAAGCGTAATGCAACGTACGTTTTGGTGTGATTGAAAGTGTGGCAATTAGCATACCTCAACGCAGTTCATCGTCCAATAATGTATCTTAACGTAGTGTAGCGTAATGCTTATGTGGGTTGAAAAACTTTGTTTCGCAATCTGTTCGTATCGATACGTTTACTAATACACTGATCTAGACAAAGGTACATATACGATTGCCTACGTAACTCTACATTTCGCTACGCTTTTAGTAAACTTCGACTGCCGTACCACACTTTTTGCTATCATCCCAGGATAGTAGCTTTTATAATCGGTCGCTTTGCCTGCTTTGTTGTTGGGATTTCACATGGTTATAACTAATCTGTTCACTTTGATTGGCTGGCCAAAACGATTTACGTGTGTTGATTGGTTACTTGTTGTTGGAGATTTCATGTGTGTAAGGGGTACCAGTGGGGAAATTATTGCAAATAAATTACCAATAGATAAACCCAGAGAAGTCCGAATGTTTTTTTCTAGATGTCGGACATTCTTCTCAGAAATCACACAAGGCGGTGCTACATGTACTGAATGGAATATAAGGGTTCAGTCTAGAGAGGTTTCAAATGTTCGGTGATCAAGTGTCGGGAGCGCGTGGAACTTCTATATATAGCCTAACTAGTACTGATAGCTAGATGATCATGACCTCCTTGTAAACACTGTCCGTACATGGGAAATGCTGAAACAAAATGTTAGGCAATAGGCCTACTTTGGAGATATTTGTGGAACTGTATGCGCTAAAGTAAAGTATAGTTTTTAACCGAAATGCTATGCTTGTCTATATGCGTATATTATGTATTTCACCAAGTCTCCCAAATTCTTGTGCATGCATATCAATCAGTACATTGTATATTATACGGAAAACTTGTTAGCATTAGGAAAAGGTCCACTTCACCTTCTGAACATCTTTATTAAAATTAACAAAATGTTTATTTTCATAACGCATGTTGTATAATTATGTATCCCGACGTTGTCATAATTACAACGCGTTATTTGAATATTACTGCGCCAGACGGCAAAACTTCCACTTATTTGGTGATGTGACGTCATCTTTGGCCATCGTTATCAATAATATTATGTTATAATTGTTTTGAAGAGATTTTTTTTCCGTAAAGGTAGCCTAGTGGCCCTTTCATTAATATCATCAAGTTGATTATCTTTTACATTGAACGTGAAAGCATTTAAATTATCATTCTTCAAAAATGAATTGTCATAAGAACTATCCCAGTTAACTGTGAACAGAACAATTCGTCAAACTCTCCTATAATTGGTTCCTAATAAATAATGCTGTATGGTAGCCTTCTTAGCTTTTTGGGATGCTAATACTTGTATATATGCTTATAATTTAACATTTCGATACGTAAAAGCGAGGGTTACGTTAGTGGTAGAGGTACTCCAAGAGTATAGATAAGGTACGTTATTTATTAATAAGATACGCTACCGTATGGTAAAGGCTACGCTATGCTACGATAGTACCCTTATGCCGGTCGTACTTGTACTATAAGCGTGCCCTAGCGTACGAGTATTTAAAAACTGAGTGGTTAGAAGTGTGTTTCATAATAATAATTTGTAATACTCTAAATTGGAGGTAATGATATGGTATTTGTAGGTAGAGGTTTGCTAATCGTTGGTGGATTTTGGGATAGAGACATGATCTAGACTTAACGCTCACACACAATTACGTTACGATATACCACTGTGGGTTAAGCCAGACTATGATTTGCTAGTCCAACCGGAAACATCTCACAGTTTTATAAAACCTTTTTCATCTCTATACTTACCTTCAGACCTAACATTAGTAAATATAAGAACTATTTGAACTTGAACAAGAAAGGCATCACCATATCGGTTCGTTTTATCTTTTCTGTCCGCCATTTATCAACTTCATAATATTAACAGCAACAAGGAAGTTTAAACATGTATGTATCAATGTTATATGTGTGGAAATTTAAAATTCACATCAACACTCTTTCTAGCGTGAGTGAAGAAAACTATTTTATAACAACACTTGTGTAAAGTTGATAGCGTTTGAAGGTCACATAGATATCGGAATGTGGTGTAACAAGTTTAGCGGCGGGATTCATCGTCAAACAAACAAAAAATGGTAACTTCTAAAAATAAACCACACCCGCCTACCAAAATAAACGAAATTCATAAGGGTCACATTTACGTAATGTTTTTTTTTTTTAATTTTCTTTTAATTTTTTTTTATTTCTCGTTATTACGAGAAAAAAAAGTCGTTACGAGGAGGAAACAGTCGTTATAACGCGGAAATAGAATCGTTTTAACGAGTTTCAAAAGTCGATATTACGAGAAAATAAAGTCGTTATTACGGGGAGAAAAGTCATTATAACGAGAAAATAAAGTCGATATTACGAAAAATTAAAGTCGATATTACGAGAGAAATGTCGTAATTCGAGAACAAAAGTCGTTATAACGAGTTTTAAAAGTCGTTATTACGAGAAAACAGTCATTATTACGAGTTTTTAAAGTCGTATCAACGAAAAATGGAGTCGTTATAACGAGTTGTAAAAGACGTTATTATGAGATTAAACACACCTAGCAGTTAGCACATGAATTGCACTGACAAAATAATGACTTAACAATAGATACCTACCCGCAAGTGAGCTAACTTTTTACTTTCTTCAAGCTTATAATCACAGTAAAGTCCTAGTTTTGCTTATGTAACTATCCTAGCGTTTCGGAAAACTAAGCGGGTAGAGATATCCTGTTATAAATTTATCTTTTAAGCGGCGTGACAAAACGTAATAAAACGTACGTTTTGATGTGATTGAAAATGTGACAAGTAGCGTTCATCGCTCAATAGTGTATCTTAACGTGTGATATAATATGGAAAAGTTAAATTTAAATATATAAGTTGTACTCTTGAAATACATATCATCATCTACGCCTCCTCGACATCAACAGACACACAGTAGAATAAAGAAAAGAAATACTTCAAACGTAGTGCAGCGTAATGCTTATGTGGGTTGAAAAAAACTTTGTTTCGCAATCTCTTCGTGTCGATACGTTTATTAATACGCTGATCTAAACAAAGGTACGTGTACAATTGCATACGCAAAGATCGTACCACACTTTTATACCTAATTAAAACTTAACATTTCGATACGTGAAATCGAGGGTTAAGTTAGGAGTAGAGGTATTCCGAGATTATAAATAAGACACGTTAATTTGTATTATGATACGTTACTGGATGGTAGGCTATGATGTGCTACGAAAGTACCCTTATGCCGGTCGTACTTGCACTATAAGCCTACCTTACCGTATTTAAAAAAAAACTGAGAGGCTAGAAGTGTGTTTCAGTATAATAATAAGTAATACTCTGTATTGAGTACATGTAATGGTATGGTATTACCAGAGGTAAACTAGAGGTACGCTAATTGTAGGTGGATTTTAGGATTGAGACACGATCTAGACTGTACGTTTAGACACAATTACGTTACGATAAACCACTGTGGATTAAGCCAAACTACGATTTGCTAGTCCAACCGGAAACATCTCGCAGTGTTATAAACCATTTTCATCTCTACTATACTTACCTTCAGACCTAACAGTAGTAAATATAAGAACTATTAGAACTTGAACAAGAAAGGCATCTCCATATCGGTTCGTTTTATCTTTTCTGTCCGCCATTTATCAACTCAATAATATCAACAGCAACAAGGAAGTTTAAACATGTATGTATCGATGTTATATGTGTGGAAATTTAAAATTCACATCAGCACCCTTTCTAGCGTGAGTGAAGAAAACTATTTTATAACAACACTTGTGTACAGTTGATAGCGTTTGAAGGTCACACAGATATCGGAATGTGGTAGATCAAGTTTAGCGGCGGGATTAATCGTTAAACTAAAAATAAACCACATCCGCCTACCAAAACAAACGAAAGCCGTTGGGATCACATGTACGTATTTTTTTTCGTTATTATGAGAAAAAAGTCGTTACGACGAGGAAACAGTCGTTATAACAAGAAAATAAAATCGTTAGACCGAGTTTCAGAAGTCGTTATTACGAGAAAATAAAGTCGTATTTAAAAAGTCGTATAAACGAAAAATAAAGTCATTATAACCAGTTTTAAAAGACGTTATTAGGAGAAAAAAGTCGCTATTACGACAATAAAAGTCGTTCTTACGAGAAAAAAAGTCGTTATTAGAAGAAAGTACGTATATAGGGAATACATGGTTAGTATTTTACAATACAAGGTTTATTTAAGCGGCGACTTAGGAAAGCCGTCAGTGTCGAGCACCGAAGATACTAAACGTGTATTCTGTTTATCCTGCATCTATTATGACATTCAAAACGCAGATATTTGCCAGTTATTTACTTGGATTCGTTTGAAGCGAGACGCATATTTGATGCGGAGAAAAAGATTCATTCACTAAACCTAATGAGTTTTCACTCCTTTTTACTGTCGTGGGAAATATGTAAGCGCATTCGCAAACATTACTGGTAATTCTATTCAGTGCGTAATATCACTGAAACAATATGAAAATACTCAAAAACAATAATTACCCATCAAAGAATTACTTTACAATACATACCTTTACCGTGAGCGAAGAAAAAGACGACACCGCTTTTTTTTGATATCGTTAAAATGACGTCATCCCGGTGAATGTGAAAATGAAGTCATCCCGGTGAATGTGACGACAAATTTTAGCGGGACTAAATGACATTTTATTCACCGAAAGGTTAAAGTTCGGGGTCAAGTTAGAAAATGTTCCGTCAAATGTGGAACAAATTCACGTCATTGTGTTGACGGATAAAGTATTTCGTATTGACGGATAAAGCACAAGTTTATCCGGCAATAGTTATCCGTCAGTATTGCGGCAGTTGCAGGATAAAATGTATATATGTAAGTGAGCATCTTTGTAATTTAAGTCACTGTGGTACTAAAACCCATAATCATTTAATGACGCGCCTGATAAACCGGTTAAAAGTAGTCTCCTACAGCAAAAACACAGCAGATATCGCTATTAAGACATGGAAACCCATAATAAAAGCAATACAATATTATTTTTGGAACAATGACCTTAAGATTCGCAATAGTTAGTTCGAGATTTAAAGTGAATAACAGTCTTTGAATGTACCCACTGTGTAAGTGTACATATGCCTGTAGTTATGGTATTCCGGATACAATGACAACGATGTGCGATATCGAAAAGTGTGAAACATTTTGTAGGGATATTATTTATCAAAGATACTGATAATGATTACAATTTATATCTATGTAATATTTGGCTTCATGAACAATTCAAATCTATTTGCCAAATCTTGTAAAATATCAACGTTATTTAGCAATAGTCTGTGCCAGTGAAAGTGGAACAGCAGTAAATCGATTATACTTTGAATAGATCGAAACTTGAAAAAATCGATTATACTTTGAAGTTTATTCAAGTCTGAACTTTGCTTCAAACGATGACTCTTTAAATATACAACCAAAGGATATGTAATTTACAACCAAAAGAGACAAAGTTTTGTTTTTCATACAGTGTCAATAATAAACAGTTTGCAGAATAAAATATGTATTTACAGTAAACACGGTTGATAATGAATATGTTTTCAATAAATCCATGGTTACAACATTAAGAAGTTTTGTTCTTCGTCAAGTTTATTTTTTATATCTATAATACTATGTGTATAACGAAGTGATTTCGTTGATCTCTAGATGTTCGTTATAAACGTCCCTTGCGAGATAGTATTCATCGTCTCCCATGATAATATTTAAGATTGGATTCAGGATAATTATGGAATTGAATTTATTTCGTGAAATGTGTTGTTGCTATTCTTTTCTCGCCCTGGGATGGTGTGTTACGAATGACAAAACACATATTATTCGGAAATCCTCCTTATTTTGATACGCATGTAGAGCGGAAATATATCGGGCCGTCAAGTTCAATAAATTTAAGGACTGGTAAAATATCGACATGTATCTCCTACCGCTAGTTTACATGCACGGGGGTTGGTAGTTGTTGCCGTTGTTACCTCCTGGCGTGTGTTCTGTGTTCAGTACGGCTTATCCATTTGCCGTCTGGTTTGTAAAGGTTAAATTTATGCTCCCCGTCCAAAAATTACCAGCTGATTGCGTTAAAGCTTTAAGATTAAATAAACAAAACTTGCATTACATTACCTGCAGTGCTTCCAGGAAAAAAAGAAGGGAAGGCGAAAAAAGGAAAAAACCGTTTTGAAACCGTTTATTCTAATATATTTAATTACGTAAAAATTTAATCGGCAAAATGTAATCTTACCTTTACAGAATCTTGTGGTTAAAACGTTTATTTTTATATATTGTAAGATAGATTTTCTTTAGCTATCAAGCAGTAAGTAATACAAGTAATAATCTTTCCGGTCAGATGTTCCCTAATATATTGGACACCGGGCTTTGTCCGAGTAATTAAATACTATGGACATTTAAAATGTGCCCAGGATGCTTCCTTGTCGCGAATAAAAGTGTCCAAAGTCAATAATGGCTAAGGAAGTGTTAAGGTGGGATGTTGGGAAGAGATGTGGTATGCTGATCTTGACTTTGTGTATGTACAATATTTAAGATCTGGAACGTAAGTATTCTGATGCTTATATTATGTAACGAAATATATTAACGAGATTATATGGACTTGCATTGTATTCCAAAAAAAACTGGTCAATTGGCAGAACCAAACACATGACTACTTTGGATGGATAAATCATGATCTTCCTTCTCTAGGAAATGAACTACTATTTTTATTGATTGATGAATAATAAAAACGTCTGCGAAACAGGGTGTGAGCGGATCGATAATGATATAATGCAAACCATTTATCGCGGCGGATTTTCCTTCAGTCAGTTTTTCTGTGAAAATGAATAACTGTGCACGCAACCATACATGTTTACCTTGAGTAATAGAGGTGGGCTTGGAGATGGATGAAACTGATAAAAAATAATAATTTATTTTTTCTATCTTAAAGATGCTCAACACACAGGCCATACAGAGCAGAATATCGATTGTTCATTATTTGAACTACTAATTGGGAAGTTACTCACCGTAGAATTTTATATATGTCTAATTAACACAAAAAAATAACACAAGATTATTTGTTTTGCTTTTAGTGGATGCGCAATTCATATTCCGTACACGTTTTAGAGACCCAATTAATTAGTTTTAATATTGTTGTTTTAAAGTAAAATAGGAAGCTCAAAACTTTTCAATGGTGGTAATGGTGAAAAGAAAGTCATTTCTGTAACTGCTTCGGTCATACGAACGAACAGGACCTAATGCAATAACACAACAGTTCTAGAATGTATAACTATCTATTTTAAATAACCTGAAAACATGACGTCCAGTAAACGTTAAAAGTTTTCGAGACGAGTTGTATAGAACATCTTGTGATTTATCAATAATTTCAGCATAACTTTGATCACATAATTACATATCGTGATATGCCTAGACTGCAATTGTTTTCAGGATGCGCAACTATTCTGACATATTTCACCAATGTTGACTGACGTCAGGTTTACAATATTATAAGACTCCTTTCATTTGTGGATATGAAGGTATAGGGAGATTCTTTACCGAGGGTCAACAAATTCTAAAAACCCAAGGCTTTTGCCGAGTGTTTTACAACATTGTTGTGATCTCGAGTGTAAAGATCCTATCCTCATATCCACATTCAAAATCCATTTTCTCTTTGAAAGAGTGATTTATTAGCTTGTAACTCCATAACCTACGACGTTTTATTATGACAATTTTACTTACTATGATTGTCCGCCAATTTTGAAAAGAGTTATGATGAGAGAAATTTCCCTTACTGGCTAGTCAATGAAAAGCGGTACCAGTTCATATTACAATCATAATACGTGACCACTAATTATAACAATCATATTAAATTGATGATGTCACATAGATACCAAGGGAGAGTGTTTTGATAGAAATACTCGTTTTGTTAAATAAATACAGGTTCGATAAATTTTTATTGTACTGGTAATAATATAATGTGTATATCGATTCTGAGTTTATTACATGCGCGCTACAATTCATATACTGCGAAATATTGTGCTCTTCTAATAAAATCACAGCCATCTCAAGGGATAGTTTAAAAGTTTGTTATCATTATGAAGTTACGTCACCATATCGGCAAACACCTTAAAGTGACAATGCAAGTTTGAAATGATTTAATCGAGACTATCTTTCTTGGAGACGACACTGTCATAATTGAGGATGTCTCAGACAATTATGAAATATGAAATATTTTTCATTTTATTTCTTTATATTTCTAAAATCTCAAACGCATGCTTTTTAACTTGCATTGTTAGCTTTAAGCGTGTATTTATATGATTTCTATGTGCGTGTGGATTATTATTATTTTTTTTTTTTGGTTGGTAAACCATCGGGACATTATAATATATATACATGCAGGTTAAACCTGTATTAGCCTACACTACCTGGGTATTAAGATCACATACTCTCTTAGGATTCCTAATGAGCATACATATCAAAGTATCCATCCCTAGAATAGTTCTTATAGATATGTTATATTCCATCGTTGGTAGTGGGTAAAAATACGTAATAATTATATATATTGACCACCAATACCGATTGGGAAACGTAGAAAAATAAGGGAATAAAGTTTAGGGGCGGTTTGTCAGAATCTAAAATGATTATAGGAAAAATTAGATAACTATAATAAATACTATTTGAAATGAAATGCTCTATCGCTGACGAATGGTTATTTTAATCTCTATCAAAAACTTTTTAGTTTTTTACTTCACATACAAAAAAAATACTTACTTTACACTATTAACACCCTTGAAAAGTTCTAAATTTCTAATTTGATTTCAAGATATAGATATAGCAAATAACTAGTGAAGCCCGAAAAAAATCTGTGTTACTATGTCCTATATGGAATAAACTACTGATTGCGCATACACCAAAAGCAAAATAAATTACTTTACATTAATTTTTGTGTTAGTTAGACAATATATATATACATGATTAACTATCAAATTATTGTTCAAATGATGAACTTCGTTTATGCTCTTTCGGAGGTGGAGCATCTTTAGCTGTTCAAGCTAATGTTTTTGGATCTCTACAGTTTACGAAACTTATTTCCCAGTTATATATTCATAATGAAAAGCCTTTCATTGAAGGTATGTACCATTGAAAGCAAAACGAATAAATATTGGTAATATATTTCATTTTGAATTGTAACGAGCATCTGTTAATTTGCATATAATTTACTTAATCAGGCCCATACATGAAAATATGGCGTCGCCGTTTTATACGGAAATGGCTGATTGAAATGACGGCGTCATGATTTCATAGCAAAAGAGTGCCCCAAAGTGACTTTTTAGATATTTAAAGAAATTATATATAACGTATTTAGTATATTGATTTTATATGGATTAATTTGAATATAAATATTATTATACTTATGGAGTTATAATACAACAATCTTATTGTACTCTGCATTATAAATCGGCTCCGCAGTTTTATTAGAGTGCACTCAGATTTTTGTGTTATATATCTCCATAACATAAAAAAAAGTGTTGTTCAAGTGTATCCTTTATACATGTAACACCATAGGGAATGTTGTGCTGTTGGAGGGTCAGCAAGCCAGAGTTCCGATTACTATAACTGGGGAGCCGACAGAGCAGTTGATAATTGTGTCACTAGAACTCTTGATTCTCATTGCTGCTCACATACAAGTGATACAGGATCAACGACAGCCTGGTGGCGGGTGGATCTTGGCCAGTTGACGACTATTATTAACGCTATCACCATATTCTATAGAGGTGAATATGATTTTTTAGCTCAAATAGTCTTTATGGTTAATTTAGAACAACTAGTTTACTAGTCGTAAGGTTGTCGTAAGGAATAATGTTTACAATGACAAATTTATTTTAACCATATAAGTTTGGGAATAGGTTTTTGTTCAGTTACCGAATGATAATGTAACAGTAGAGATACTAGAAGTGCTAAGAGTGGTTCACACTGGGTACTACTTTCTATTGATATTTGTTAAACAAATAGTGTGAATTAATAGAAGCTTACATGGCTCCGTCAAGCGGACGGGGATTTCTCTCATACTTGACAAGATTTTCTCCCATACTTGACTGGGTTATCGATTTTGACGCATAGCCACGTTCCTATGATGGCAGCATTTGGAAATATGCTTATACAATTGTACCTTCATAATGTTTCGTTAAAGTATGGGAGAACATATAATCATGCATGGGTGTGTCAGGTTGACGGGGATATTTCAATCGTCGTAAAATATTTTGGCCATCAATCCTCGGCTCTTTCCGTTATAAACAGCCAATGCCGACAAATACAGTTTCGGGTTGCGTTTTTTTAACGTTGATAAACATTACAAATATTTTAAATAAAATGTTGTAATTTTGAAAACTTTCTAATTTCAGGTATAAGAACGTTTTTTAGGGCGTCAAAAACCCTTTCTAAAAAAGTAACTTATCATCAAAAAGTATTTCAAAAAAATAATTATTGTTTTATTTTGAAGATCTATATCCGCATCGTTTTGCCGGTTATCAACTTTATGTATCAAACTCTACTACTTCTCCACAAGATGGCGTCCTCTGTTTTGAAGACATGAGCAGAACGAGGGATGAAGTACAGATGGTGGTGACTCACCAGTGCCCGTATGTAGGTCAGTACGTGACCGTGTACAACTATAGAAACAACCCAAAACGTCACGGTTGGTACGATAATTTCGCTGTTCTGGAGTTATGCGAGGTACAGGTTTGGGGTAAGTATTATGTATTTTTAGTAATATACAAAATTAGCATTTTCCCTTAACGGGAAACCCATATCCCTGATTTGACTTTCAAACACATACGTATACATTTGTGTATTAGGTATTGATTGCAAAACCTTCAGCAGGTATACTATAATGATTTTAGTTTGATAAAAATACAAAGCTTTTCCCAAAATATGACAATTAGCGAAACAGAAATAGATACGACTCTTCATTACCTGCAAAAATCGATCAGTGTTTCCTTTTTCTACATAGGATGTACAGTAGGAAGATATGGTGATGGTAACTGTGCCAGTGTGTGTTCCGGGAATTGTCTCGGCGGTAATTGTAATGCTACGACAGGGGACTGTTTCTGTAAGTTATCCATCGACGGTACTAATATATATATATATATATATAGATGTGTCATAGGGTTTTGTTAACACTCAGATAAGTGATATGAACACCAATCGTCTCAATGTAGCATAAAACAGGATCTAAGCAGTGCTATTACAAAAAAACATTTAATTTTAAAACCTTGCATTCAAATCAACGCCTCTGTACTATAGACAAATTGCATATATTCTTATTTCTAGTCTTATCATATATGAGTAAACTCTTGGACAGTCCGATCTATATACCGATTTAACAGCCGGATAACAACATTTAAAGATAAAAATTATGCATGGTCACATTTACTGCATGTTTGTATATGGAAAACGGAAGTTAGTTATGTTTTTGATTGTCTTGAAATCTAAGCATTTTGTTTCCTCGCTCCTTTCAATTATTAATATTCCTAATTATCATTACTGCTGACCATTTTGACTATATCTGGGAACGTAACGAGAAGTTCCATTTTTCACTCGTATTGCTTTTCTCCATAGATTGCTTTCCACAGACGTACGGAAACAAGTGTGATACGAATTGCTCATCAAACTGCTTGGATGAATTGTGTGAAAAATCTTATGGCAATTGTCTCGGTGAGCAAAAACGGCTGTCAACATAAATTTTAAATGTCAGGATTTCGACGACTAGTAACAGAATAGTTGTTGCCAGTAAAGCTGAAATTATCCTCTCATCAATAAGGCTAAATGTCCAAACGAATGATAATAAGAAATACAAAAATAAGTGCAGAATTGTCAATTTTCACTGTGAAGGAGTGAGGGAAATGGTATCACTTTAACAAAAAATTTAATATCCCTTAAATATAAAAACAGTGTATTTCATTATTCCTAGCATTATCTTGTCACTGCCGATTAATGTGAACATGTACCATGGACATATTACGCTTGTTGCAAATAAATATATAATATAATATATATAATATTTGATATAAACATTTTGTTATGTGTAATATGATGGACGGAGAGATATATTGAATCTCATTGAAATTGTCGTACGCACCTGGCGCGTATGACAAAGTATGACAAAGTATATTAGTCTTGTAGCCCGGCTCATTGTCAGTTTACATATTGTGTTCCGAAGTACTGGTTTAATAATTTTGATGTACAGATTGAAAGGATATAGCGTATAGTGTATATAGATAATGGCCATATTGAACGATATTTTCCTCAGTTTACAGTCAACTGAAGGGATATTCCTTATTATTATCATTAGTATTCTTATTAAAAAAACATGCATATCATAGAATACCATTTGCCAATACCAACCGATACTATATTCAATCATTTGCAAATAAATGCAATTATCCAGTAAACATTTTCATGAATTAAAAACATACAATTATTTCTTTTTGAGGAGAGAAGCTCGAAAATTTTCATAATATATACAAAATAATAACGAATTTCCCATTCTTTCCTTAAACACACTGATTCCAATTGCTACTTTTTCAGATTGTGTTCCACAGCAGTACGGAATTAAATGTGAAAGTGAATGTCCCCTGAATTGCCTGGATAGATTATGTGAGAATATAGATGGAATCTGCAGTGGTAAGGAGCGGCAGACTGAAGTGAGCGTGGCTTTAACTGATTAAATGATTCTTAAATCGGTCCGCCAGGTTGATAAACATATTCCAATTCCCGTGAAATATATACCAGAATTTCAATAAGTGCTAGATATCTATATTTTCTGGAGATGACAAGGTTTGGTTATCGCCTCAGTATTAACGAAAAAACATATCAGTTGTTTACATGTGTGACAAAGATAACGAATAATGATGCAAATTATGAATTATTGCAAATAATTACAATTGTGAAAACGCATATCTATGTTTAGTACTATTAGAAACGTGTTGTTGTCATCTTTACACATACTATTTTGAGGTAAGTGATCAGTGTCATGAAAATAACTTTTCCGGGCAAATATTATACTGATTTGTAAATACCATATAAAACTATTTACTTGTGAAAAAAATAATTGTGTATAGCAGATTGTGTTGCTGAGAAGTATGGCGTTCACTGTGAACAGAGCTGTTCTATGAACTGTTTTGATCAACTGTGTGACAAAGACAACGGAACTTGCAAAGGTAAATTACTTGCAAATAAATATAATTTTGAAAACGTACTTAAAGTTTATAATACACATACTGATCAGTACTATTAGAAATGTGATATTATCTTAAAACATGCTATTTTGAGGTAAGCAAACATAGAAGCAAAACCTCCGTGCAATACTATAAGTGGTGTTTTTTTTAGTAAAAAAACATGAATGTTTGAAATACCATATCAGTCGTATCAGATCAGAAAGCAACACCGTGGACAATCTAATTAGATCTTCAATCTATGTCAGTATATTTATAAAAACAAAATGCACCAAGATTTCTCATGTAAGACCGACAGCGGGAATTGCTGCATTTTTTGACAACACGGAAATCAAAATTAAGATACAATTGTACTTTAGGTTGTGAGACGGGATTTTACGGCACAAACTGCTCCGTACCATGTCCTAGCGGCTGTGTGGAATGTAGACAGCAGATTGGTGACTGTACTGGTACGTAAGACTTTAATTCTATTATAAAAAAGACAACAGTTCCATTCTACCAGAAGACACAACACAAACATACCGCAGTCTCCCAAAACACGCTCCTCGCACTTCACACCTGATACACACCGCATACATTGGAAGCTTTCCTTACATGACCCAGGCTGTTAGTAGGACGTTAGTTAATCTAACAAACAAGTTTAATTAAGGATAATTTTATGTGCCTTATAAAACAATTAGTTGCAGTAAATACTGTGTTTGATAACAAACTCAATGTATTATTGAACTTTAAATTGAAGACAAGCACCAGACTGAAGTTGGAAGATAGAATTTAATTTTGAAATTATTAAACTCATATCAATCAAAACACACAAATAGGTTAGGAAGCCAAAAGGGTTATCAAAAAATCATTAAAGCCTTAATGCACTCAGAGAACTGTATATAATATTAATCTATTTGAATATAATTGAATTTAAAATGAATGGCAGAAGTTGTTTTGTTTACACATGCTATTTTGAGGTAAGCAAATATTATCATAAAAAAACAGTTCCGTGCAAACCTCATACCTAACAGTAAATGACATACATAGATTGCATTTACTTGTGTAAAAAGATAATTGTGTATAACAGATTGCGTTGCTCAGAAGTATGGCGTTCAATGCGAACAGACCTGTTCTATGAACTGTAAGGATCAATTGTGTGACAAAGACAACGGAACTTGCACAGGTAAAATACACGCAAATGATTATAATTTTGAAAACGTACTTTACCTGTCTAATACATATAATGATCAGTACTATTAAAAACGTGATGTTGTCTTAAAGCATACTATTTTGAAGTAAGCAAACATGAAAGCAAAACATCCGTGCAAAACAATCAGAGGTGATTTTGAGTGGAAAAAATTAAAATGTTTAAAATACCATATCAGTCGTATCAGATCAGGAACCATCCCCGTAGACAATCTTATTCGATCTTCAATGTATGTCCGTATATCTATAAAAACAAAATGCACCAAGATTTCGCATTAAAATCGCTAGCGGGAATTGTTGTATTCTCTAATAACAGGGAGATTATCATTATGTTTTTTTTTTATTAAAATAAAACCAATGTCATATTTTATTGCAATGATGTACGATAGAAAATTTTCCAAAATGTTATATTATGCCATACATAAGGAGCTACAATGTAGTACGATTTTTTTCAAACTTTATAGCCAATTGTTAAAATCTAAAAAAGAAAACAAAATTAATCTAAACAATAGCACAGCAAAGCACGGTTATAAAGAATTTGTGGGGACCAACAAAATCACTTCATAATAAGCATAGTCGTTATATATAAAACAGAATCATACACATCTCACAAAAACCTTGACGAAGAATGAAAAAGTATTATATCATAACCATGAATTCGTTGTAAGCGTGTTCTTTATTTACGTGTTTTACAATAAGATATAATAGTATTTATGTCATAATACTTTAGGTTGTGAGAAGGGATTTTACGGTACAGTCTGCTCCGTACCATGTCCTAGCGGATGTAGGGAATGTGGACAGCAGACTGGATATTGTAATGGTACGTAATCCTTTACTTATTCTATAAAAAGGGCATCAATTCAACTATACAAGAAGACACAACACGAACATACCACAGTCTCCCAAAACACATACCTCGCACTTCATACCCGCTAGACACCGCATACATGGGATGCCTTCCTTACATGACCCCTGGTTATTAAAAGGCGTTTGCTTAATCAAACACACAAAAACAAACATGCTTTATTAAGGATCTTTTTTCTGTGCCTTTCAAAACAATTAGTTATATTAATACTGTATTTGATAAATGAACAAATTTTGACTAATTAACTTTGAATAGAAGAAAAAACAAAAAAGCAAAGTTGGAACATAAAATGTATTTTTGTGACAATGTTAAATTTATATAAATAAATCTGCACGAATCAGTTAGGAAGCCAAATAGGGTCTCCAAATTGCAATGAAGCTTAAATGGACTGAGGAGTACTAAACATGTGTGTAGGTTATTATATTTAAATATATTATAATTTCGATTGAATGGCAGAGGTTGGCTAAGGCTTGAACATGAAATTTAAAAACTGCTAATATTAAAAAGGAATCTGGAACAGATAATTCTAAAAATTAAAATCTAATGTGTACGATTAAAATTACAAATTATATACCAGTTTTTTTTTTTCCGGCAAAAGGGAATCAGAATACAATTGCAAATGACTTGTGTATAAGTTACACGCTAAAAAGAAATTTAAAACATCCACACTGGAGATTTCCCCGGCTGTCGACAGCGGCCGGTGAAAGTAACCCGGAAAATAATGTCTTTATATGATAAATTGAACTAATTGAGAGACAAATAGTTCTTAATATTTGTATTTGGAGCTAAAATAAGAAGTATTAAGTTTGGTTATGTATAAGCATGTTTATTAATGGTTTACGTTTGAGTGAATAATTTTATTTTTGGTCGATAAAGAGTGTGCACCAGTTTATATGGAAATGAATTGTAACATGACATGCGGTCAATGGGGGAGATGTGAAATGGAATCCGGAGTATGTTTGACCGCTTGTTTTCCAGGTATATCAAGGGACTTACTGCAATTCACGTAACTAGTTTACCTTTTTTAATTTTCTTACTCTATTTCATCACACATAATAATCAGTGCATCATTTATAACATCGTCTATTATGGTAGTGTATCTTTAGGTGTTTTCAGCTATCGACAATTTTCAAATTATCTCAATTACTGTATTGGACGTTGTAAATTCAAATTATATCGACGCAACATGCAGCTGACATAGATTACAATGTAATTGCTTCGATATAAAATAAGGATATATCGCATGGTCATCTTAAGCAGGAACAATGGAATTTGAAATCACTTAACATTCGGTCATGACAGTAAGATATGTACAGTCAAGTTAGCGTAATACTAAATATGTTATTTGATGTTTTCATAATTTCTTTGTTTATACAATTTTTTTTATATATTATTTTACATTTATCAGAAAAGGAAGATAAAACAGACCCAATTAGATGTAACGCCGATAATAGGTGCAGTAGTGGGTGTGATTTGTGTCGTCGTCATCGTTTTTATCATCGTCATAGTTATCATAAGGTATTCTCATGTAATTTACTTCTATAACAACAGAATGTTGCGTACGTAGTTTAATTTCTTTAAGAAGTTGAAGTATTTTTATAAAATGCATATCTCCCGCAGAACTACACATCATTATATGTGAATATATTACATATTTAACCCCTAAGATTTCAAGTAATTCGTACGTAACTTGTGAATTTTTTTCATTGGTAAGTCGATGGCTGTAAATAAAACGCACATCGCGCAGAAAGACGGATTGGATTACGTATTTGACGTTTTTTCAATTTAATGCATATACATCAAATATTGTATCGTGGATATTGAATTATTGAATAATACATTTATTTCTCTCTAGGCGTCGACAAAAGGCTGACAATCAAGAATATTTCAGTGACATTGGGCGTCCTAATGTGCATTCGAAGAACATATACTCGGAGCCAGAGGGAACTGATAGCACGCAAGCTAGACCAGAGGAAGAAGGGATACGCAACAGGAATACATCTGGTGGTGCCTATTATAAAGTTATAAACCAAATTTTGCTCGCGCAATGATTTACTTTCACAAATTACACGATCAAGATGAATTCGTGAAAGTTCATCTCGCGAAATATTGATCTATATTACCATTCAGTATTTAAATCAAGGAATCATTCACCTTGTTAAATTATTATTGAATAAAAATCGTGAAATCTAGTAAGAGCATTGTACATAGGGATGATACTGCTGTCTTGATTTTTTTTATCTTTTAAAAAATGTAATTTCTTAGTAAGAGAAACAGCCCGTGTGTTTTTTTTTGTGTTTTGCTGAAGGGCAAATATAACGCAATCAACCTTAAAGTACATTTTTATGATAAATATAAATTAACATACCACTATTGTTTTATTTTCAAATAAAAAAAATATTTACATTTAGTTTTTATAATAAGCAGTGAATTTATAAATGAAATATATGTTCCTCTATTATGGTAAAATGTCCTACAAACATCTTGAGAAAATTAAGTATATTGACTACATAAACGCAAGCATTTCAATGTTTTAACTATAAAAAATGTAACTTCACATTTTTTTCTGCTACATTTTACCTAGTTTTTTTTTTTTAGAAAGCAATGATTTTATACTAATCGAATCTGCTAAACAGTACAGACATTAAAATATATGTGTGTTTGGTATCTTTATTTATGGGACGGATATTGGTTTTCATGTACAAGGCTACAGCGTGCCAAAGATAGGAAACGGACACTAGATACTTATTTTACCGTTGTGTTCTCATGATATGGTTTTAAGAAACTCTTAAATAATCGTAATACATGGATTTCGAGATGCTTAACGACGTGGGTAAAGTATAATTTACTCGATTAGTCCCATTTCTATAGGTGATTATGACGTGACGAAATTCACGTCAACAGATGGCGTCATAATCACCAAAAGGTTGGGGCTAATCGACGATGAAAAGTACTTTACACACGTCGTTTTGGGATCTCGAAGCCTCCGTATTCAGAATTATGACATATTATCAGGAGAGGACGAACTACCTGAAGCGGCCGCCAGTGTGTACGTAAATACTGGTCAGGTCAGGGAAAGGTCTGGATCTGGTGAATGTGTGTGTATGTTAACTCGAGTCAAGTTGGAATTCCAGTCTCCAGTCTCAAATATGTTGTGGACAAGAAGATGCAAAATAAGGCAAAGTCTTTCCGTGATGAATACAAAGTAATCATATATATATTTAAAACTATTTCAGGGATAAGTATACATATTACATAAGCGAAAATAGCTAAGGAGTGTATTACCGTGATGTCAGTTTTAATGGCAATATTCTGTAAACTAAAACACAAAAACTAAAATTAAAGTAGAAGAAAGAAAATGAAAAAGAAAACAAAACTATGTAAAATTAATGTTCGAATATCTTTATTTTTTTTATTATGAATTATTTTTAACATTAAATATTCTATTTTTTTGTCATTTTTCCAGTCGATACCCAGTGGATCGTTACATTATCATAACATTGGAATGTTAGAACAAAACAAATGGAAGAATAGGTTTAAGACAACCTTTCCATGTAAGTTTGTCTGTATTTTTTAATAAAATGTTATTTTTTTTAAGTAAAAAATGTATATATCAGAGTAATGATAATAAAAATGTATATATCAGAGTAATGATAATAAAAATGTATATAGCAGAGTAATGATAATTGTTTCAATTTACGCAGTTTGCATGAACGTTGTCTAATTTCTTCAGATGACCATTCACGTGTTGTCCTGGAGACTGTTGGAAACGATCCTCACTCGGACTACATCAACGCTAACTTCATTGATGTAAGTACAAACAAATACAATAAATATAATTCATTCCAATGAGTATTTTAAACTTTCTTAAGCAGTAAATTTATTTTAGTGCTTTACGGGTTATCTTTGAAGCGCTTATTCATGCACAGCGCTAATTTGTTAAAGATGGTATTTCATTCTCTCAGTATTGAATCACCGAATGGCGCTAACTTAAATCCGTGCTAAAACCTCATATTTACATTGTTCACATCTGCGCTACAGTTGTTTGTGCTAAAGTGTACATTGATTATTGCAGTTGATTACGTTAGTAACGGGTCTTCCTAAAATTAACCGTATTACTTGGATCACGAATTTTATTTAATATTGATGTATACATTATATCAATTATTCATTATTCTATTCACGACGATATGCTTGTGATATCTTACAGAGTGTTACAAGACCTGCAGTATACATCGCAACTCAAGGTGAAATATGCATACCCGAATTATAAAGGCAACAAACGACAAAATGATCACCGTTCATACCAAGTCTGATAACCACCAAATTCCTATTTTAATAAGAAAAATTTCTTATATATCTTTTTCTTATTATAAATAAATGCTATTATTTAGTGCAAGTGATTCACATGATAGTTGATATATCATACTCATGTATTACATGTCTGATAGAAATTAAACTTCTCCATTGGGCAGGACCAAGGCCAGGCACTGTTAACGACTTCTGGAGAATGGTTTGGCAACAACGGACAGGAAAGATTGTCATGTTAACTAACCTGATAGAGGGAGGGAAGGTATAATACTGTATTGTTTGTAATATTCTTTATTTAATTTCGCAAAACTCGTGGATATATTAAAAATCGCAAAATTTATCAAATTCTTTTTTCTATATCAGTCCGCCATATGAATGACCCTTTTAAATACTCTAAAAATGATTCGCCACAATAACCCTTGTGAATACATTCCAAAGAGTTAATCACGGAATTTTACACTCGCAAAATTTACCAACTATACAGAATCAGTTCCTCACATTAGTGTTATATGATAGAGGGAGGGAATGTATATATCAAAAACTATAGTCTACATAATGTAACTCAAAGTGACTGAATGTCAGTTTCTAACAATAATGTTCTTATGTAATGCGACTAATTTACGTACCATGTGATACATGGTACCGTTTGTGCGGGACTAGTATCTCCAGTGGTGATGGAACATAATTCTTTGTAATCTTCGCACTGAAATGACGTCATTCCATCACCAATATAAGCAATAATCCCGCACAAACGTTAGCAGGTATCACGTGGTACGTGATTTATTCCCGTTGATCGAATCAATACAACATTGTCATCACAATTTACAAGCCCATTTGATTGATCTATTTTAGCCTAAGTGTGACAAGTATTGGCCTGATGAAGGAAAACCGTTGAGCACAACAAACTTCCACATCATACTGGATAGAGAAAGGTCTTACGCATTTTTTATGTCGTCAGAGAATTCAAAGTTACAGAGAGGAAGGTATTGATATAAAGCATCCATTATAAATCAATTTATGTCTTAAAACTGTAATTTGTCGTACGTTATTCCTTGTACCTTAAGATGTTAAATATATATATTGAACGTTGCTATATGGGTCCCATTTAGTCAAACAAGCCGAAGTTAACCGACAGTGTAAACGTTGTTGTCAATAACGCCATGTGACTACCGTAACTACGTAACGTCTGTCCGAACTCTTCCGAATGCGGGTCATGAACTTTCCGACTTCCGTTCGGCAATGATCGTAACGCCTATGACGACTAGTTTAAAATAAAGGCATGTTTACAAGTATAGACTTTCAACAACTGTTGTACCAAAGTTGTTAAGAAATCATCAAAAATAGTCTTTGATATTACTTAATTTTAACTACACTTACAAATTTATAACAATATCGGGGTCAAATCTTAACGTCACTTGATAGTTATGTATAG
The DNA here is from genome assembly GCF_041381155.1 of Argopecten irradians. Taxonomy (NCBI): domain Eukaryota; kingdom Metazoa; phylum Mollusca; class Bivalvia; order Pectinida; family Pectinidae; genus Argopecten; species Argopecten irradians. The sequence continues at coordinate 1,069,704 of NC_091139.1, forward strand.
TGTGTCTTTGATATGAAATATACAGCAGAAGGAATATATACATTTCTATAAACAGGCGTAAAACACTGTTATCAATTCCTAAAATCATGCAAGCAGAACAGTTCGTTATTACACCAGTGAAAAAACCCAAATACATTTGATTTTATTAATTTCCAATCACGTTCACATTTGAAACTTACTTATCATTTTTTTAATGAGACGAAGACAGTTCGACATATACATCAATTCCACTATACCACGTGGCCAGACCACGGGACTCCTGACCCTAACGAACTCGTCGTCTTCCATCGTCGTGTTCGTCAGTATAACAATGTCTTGGGCGGAGAAATGGTAGTCCACTGCAGGTTAGAAATAAATCAAATACATGTTGTACTGTTGCTATAAAATTCCCTGACATCCCTCTATGTGCTTTACCGTAGATAATGACTCTGAAGTCCAGGTAAGAAAAGATGACATTTTCATTTATATTATTCTGTAAAATTCATTTTTTATATATCCCTACTTTATCTGTAGATGTGTAGTGTGTTGAGTTTTATAGAATTTTGGTTCTTAATTCGTGTGCGTTTCGTTGTCTAAGACGCAGTACTTAAAATACCTGTTGCTTACTTTGTCATTGACATACGCGTCTTGTGTAAGAAGGATTTCGAGTTAGGAATTTAATTAAATTATGAATACTGCTCTAGGTGGAGATTTTTGCATGTTCGTAAATTTATATTTGCATTTAACCTAATTTGATGAAGTTTTATATTCTAACATATTTAATAGTGCTGGAATTGGTCGAACGGGAACTTTCCTTGCCCTTGATGCTCTTCTGGAATATGGTGAAGAGTTCGGGTGTATCGATGTCAAAGAGTATATTAAAACAATGCGGGAGGATAGAGTTAATATGGTTCAAACCGCAGTAAGTATTACTTATTGGCCGGGGAAAAGTAGTTTTTTACCATCCGTATCTTATCAATAGTGTCAACCAAATCATTGGATCACAAGCCAAAATACTGAATTAAACATACTTGGCAAAATGTATATATATCAATATGGACATTGCTTATTAATGGTTATCTTGTCCATAATTTGGAGATTTAAAGAATAAACGATAACAAAACTAAATTGCAAGATATTTTAATTTATCTTAAATCTATTTAATGGGTTTGTTTAAACTAAATTACACAATAAATTGCATAAAAATGTAGATGTTAACGATATTTCCAGTCCCGTTGATTATTTATTAACATAAATATATGAACAATAAGAAATAAAGTATGGAGATGTATCATTTTAATGATAACCTTGAATAATGATTTTATGTTATGGAGATAAAGCACAAAAACTGAGTGTACTCTAAATAAAAGCTGTTTATGACGAGAGTATTATATCTCCATAACTGAAAAACGTCTGTTTAATTAATCCTAAAAAATTTCTAAAGATAACCTCTTCAACATTCAAAATTCATTTATTTTGTCTACGAAATCAATACGTCGTCATCTCAGCCAATCAGAAGCGACGTAACAAACGATGACGTCATTTTTTCCCTTTATGGGCTGATAAAAATAATATTTAAGCCAATGAGAATGCTCGTAACAAGCAAAATTGAATTATTTGTGTTAGGAAATAAAGGTAACGTATTTTATTTTCACCATTTTTCAATATTTCAATAAAATTAAACAGAGATTGAAGGACAGGCTATGTAATTTCTCTTCCGAAAAATTACGTATCTCTTTTCTTGTCCTAAAAATAACGTAGCCCTTATGTACAATAATATTTTGAATCAATTATAAAATAATTACACATAATGGTATTATTTATTTATCTAGGAACAATACATTGCCATACACCAACTCCTTATTGATGCATTCGACATGCCAGATAGTCTGATTCCTAGAGTGAAGTTCCACACACAGCTTAGAAATATCTTCTCTGAAGGTCCTGCAAACCAAACAAAAGATCAGGAAGGAATTCCAGGTAATACATAATTTGCTTTGGTGTTGATATGAAACTGGTAGAAAGTTTTATTTAATAGCAATGTAAGTCTCAAAAAGTAAGGAATTTCAAGAGTTTCTTTAGATCCTCCAATGGTAGAATTAATTACCAATGTAAACATTAAGATGCGTATTAGTACTTGCATGGTTGTGAACAATAATATTAACATTTAGTTACTGTTACAATACCACAGTTAAACAAATATATCACTTGAGTTATATGTTAATATTTTCTTCGATGAAAAATACTTTACTCCTTTAACGCGAACTGCAATTGACAAGTTTTATAGTTAATAATAATGATACGGGGTAATAGATTAAGAGTAATCAAAGGTTGGTCAAATACGATATCTCAAATTATGCCAAACCATGTATTTCAAAGACATTTGAATATGTTTCTTCAAAAGAAACTTAAAACCGCTGTAATAACAATAATGAATAGAAATGTATATACATGCAAAATACGATATTTTAGATAAACAAAGTTTGAAATGACGCCAACACATTCGGACGAAATATATTTTTCAAATATGGGGGATTCGTCGAATAGCTGTCTGAGCTATTCGGTTTTGGTTACATGGAATAAAACTGGGGCATTGTATGGGCCAGTGGGAGTATCCGAGGAATGCGAGTTCGAGTAAAAAGGGTTACACTGTAGTCATTTGCAATATATGTGTCCATGTTCCGTTATGGTAATTGAAAATGTTGCCAATGACTTTCGAGTTATGTAAATGGTATATAGCTGGTAATCAATTGAAGTAAAAAAACTAAACGCTGTCTGCCAATTCATTGGTAGCTCTTTTCATAATTCGAACACGCCACAAAGGCGTGCTTTTAAAAAACGCAATTATATTGTTATACAAATCTATGTTTAACGCTAATTCACCAAAAATTGCTAACATTAACTGATACATAAATATCTTCGATTTAGAGTACCAAAGTTACATTTTCAAGAACATAATATGTAATATATTGCATATCATGGGCCTGCCCGATATTCGTAGAGGCTAATATTCGACTCAGCAAATTTGGTAACATACAATGTATGTCGTTTGAAAAGTAAATGGATGAGATCAAACGGTTTTTTATACATATTGTTTGTCGACAGCACTATGTTGGCCGCTAATATCATAGAGAAAAAGAAAAAGAAAAGAGAAAAAAACGCGAAAAATCAAATGTATTTACGAAATTTACTTACAAAAACTATGTATTTGTCATATATTAAGCTGACACAATCTTTCCAAGCCGGATTATGGCGAGACAGACTACAGTGCCGCCTTATTGTCGTCAAACAGGGCGAAGAACAGGACGTTGTCTGTGTTAGCAGGTAAGTCTCTTAAGATGCAAAGTACTCATTTAATTTTCAGAAATTAAATTTTTTTTCATCCGTAACATTCCGAACGGTTTTAATTTCATAGAATTTCTCTCAACGATGCTCCACCGCCAGCGAATGTTTTCTTTTCTCTATCAAACACAGGAGCTGACGATTTTATATTTTTCATCAGTTACAAAAGTAACTTATTTTACACCATTGCCCACTATTGACAGTTTCTTATTTTATTTCAATATCAAAACTTATTAATTGCGCCCCCTGAAAAATCGTCATTGCACTATGCTCTATTTCGGAGCAAGTATTGATTGTGCATGCGCTAAAATCAAAATTGATTTATCTTATATGAATTGTTTGTTATGATTAGACACATAGAAACAAGATTATACATCGCTTAATGTTTCAAATGATAGTATCATTAATGCTCTTGTGGCGGTGTAGCATTTTTAATGATCAAACATTGAAATATGTGTGTTAAACCATTATTGTTTTTAGTCGACAGATTCAGAGTATACCTACAATCCCATTCTAATGATAGAACTGACTATATCAACGCTGTGTCCGTGCCTGTAAGTGTTTTTTATATCTGTATATGAACTACTTCTAATAAACATACAATGTATGTGAAGTTGGATTATAATGTAGTACATCGTCACATTTCAGACAAAAAGCATTTGACATCATTTGCGTTACATATACGCATGTCTGAGTGTCTGCATCCCTACCTGGGTTCTATACAATGTAACTTTTGAGAAAAACAAAAATGATGTTAGACATTATACATATGTAGTCACACAGTATGTTCAGAGCAGGCTTGTTTTAACCGCTTCATTCGTTTCATTCCTCTGTTGGTAATGTTAAACAATTCACTTTTCTTAAAATAAATTGTCATTATTGAATGAATAATTTAGGTATTCGAATTAAAAGGAATCAGACTATTCATTTCTTATATATGCAATCAATCTTTGATTTTTGTCATCTCTTGACCCGTTTTACATGACTATTATTTATAAATGCTTGAATTAAATTTGTTTCATTATCTGTTTATTGTGGTAATCTATATTTGTAATTTATTTTATTAAAAGTCCTACTACCTCAAAGCATGGGCTACATCGTCACTCAGACTCCCTGGAGGAACACGTGGTGGATCTGTTGACCATGATAAATGAGACCACTAAACTGTCAATCAATTCGTCATTATTGAGACCGGAAGCCAGTGTATGTAAATATAGAAATCTAAGACACACGTATGTCTTAGTAGTCCTTGCTTGGTTTATCTTCTTTAATCATATTTATAATAATTTTGTGAGTAACCAAGGTGACATATGATTAAAAATTACAAACAAATCTCTCATGATATATTTACACTGGATTGATTTATCAACAATATAAATAAAGACAAATAATCATACGTCTTAAATTGTGATATAATACATCATGTTCAGAATATTAAGTGGAAGTTGTAATATTTCACAGGCTTAAAGGAAACTATATACTCCATTATACTAAGGTTATTGTGCTATCTTTTGCTAACAGTGAGCAATATCATACAATGCACCATCCATACGAGATACTTGACTGGTTTATAGCCGTTCATCCACACAAAACATTAGTTGTAAGAAAGAACGTTAACAAACAATAGGACCCTTACAAATGTATAGGCTCTATACTTTATTACTCTTTCTCACATATCAATAGGTAATGGCTGCCAGAAGAAAATGTTGAGGAGAGTTCGATTGAAGAATTTAGCTACTTGGTAACATAAGGGATATCACAAACGATCTACAAGCATATGCGACG